>NW_006209292.1:1469596-1470803 GCF_000334495.1 Tupaia belangeri chinensis | reverse complement strand
GCGGCGTGGCCATCCTCCTTGGGGGGTGATTTCTGGCTTTCTGTCTCTATGTCTCTCTCTGTCTGTCTGGCGAGGGCACACGCCCTATAGCGAGAACCTCTCAAAAAAAAAAAAAAAAAAGAAAGAAAGAAAGAAAAAGAAAAAAAGAATCCTCACAGGAAACTCTTCCAGAGTGAGGAGTGTGAGTAATGATCCAGGGTAGCTTGCTTAGAATGAGAGGGAGAAACAAGACCACAGAGCCTTGTTTCTTTCTCTGCATAATGCAGCTGAATCTTACAGCAGACACCCCCACCCACACAGGCCAAGTTTAATGTCATCACTAGCCGAAGACTTGTATAGCTTCAGGTGCCATGTAGACTATCACTGCCCCCAGTTCTGGGATGTGTGGCATTGGGGGTCATACTCACAGCTATCCTGTCTCCACTGCTGCATTACATTGCAGCTCCTCAGCCTATGTTCCCTTGCTTTCAGGACCTAAATGTTCCTTACTATACCGTGAGTCTGCTGTCATTTAAAAGTGCTCCTTTTATCCCATTGACTGTACTTCACCTACATCACATCTCCTCTTGGCTCATCTGCCTTCTGTGCCCACAGCTTCTAGGATGGGCCCACATCTCCTCCTTTGAGAGTAAAGACTAAGGTTTCCCAAAAAAGAAAGAATTCAGAAGAATTCAGTCTCCAGACTGCAACAGGGAAATCCTGGCTGAGTTTCCAGCCTTTGGATCTAAGACTGCGACACCAGCTCTTACCTGAGTCTCTAGCCTGCCTGCCCTGCAGATTTCAGACTTGCCAGCCCCACAATCACATGAGCCAATTCCATAAAATAAATGCAGAGAGAGAGTAGACTGATAGATAATGAAGATAAACAGATGGATAGATAAATAGATAATAGATAGGTAGCTAGCTAGCTAGATGATAGATGATGGATAGGTAGATAGATGAAAGACAGATGAAAGATGATAGGTAGATGACATGATAGATAGATGAGAGATGATAGATAGATAAATAATAGATAATAGAGATAGATAGATGATAGATAGATAGATATAGATAGATAGATAGATAGATAGATAGATAGTCTCGTGTTAGCTCTATTTATCCGGACAACCCTGACAAATATAATACCTATATGGTCTTAAAGTGTGTCTGAGTTCTGAGGAGCTGGTAGGGAGTCATTAGACAGAACCTCCAGTTCATCCTATAGGGA
>NW_006209292.1:1432945-1469581 GCF_000334495.1 Tupaia belangeri chinensis | reverse complement strand
AAAGAAGGTGACATGACTGCTACAGAAATGTGCTCTTGGGGCTCTCCTCCATCTCAACACTTTAAGCAGCCCACCTGCTCCCTGACCCAGTCCTGCCTTATGAGGCCATCTGTCCTGTCTGTCCTACCTCTCTCCCCATACGCGCTCCTCAACAGTGGCTCCAAAGCTCTCCTTGGGTGGGGTAGAGAGGTCGGCCCTGAGGAACTCACTCTCCTGTGGGCTCATTGCCAGAATTGGAGTTCAGGAGGAGGACAGAGAAGGGCCCTGCATTCACTGATAGCCATCATCTTATTCAATCCTCACATTAACCCTGTAAGGTAGGGAAAATTACAGCCCGTATTCAGATGAGACATTTGGTGCTCAGAAAGGGTATGTGACTTGCCTGAAGTCACACAGCCAGCTTAGGGATAGCTGAAAGGCAAATGTCTAACTGTGTGAACCTACAGCCTGTGTTCTTTCCTGTACCTCTTCCAGCCAAGATTTCTATCTGTTCTCTGTAGACATGGTTCAAGAATAAGGTCCAAACTTGTAGAAGGGGCTATTCCCGAAACATGCTCTGTGTCCCACAAGAGGTGTAACTGATCAGCAAATGGTTATATATGTGTGGCTAAGGAATGTGGCTTCTGGGAGCATGAAGCTCTCAAAACACAGAAAGACCTTTAGAAACAGTTTCGGCTAGCAGGAGTGAAAGACACCATGGTACATCTGACCAAGTTGGGGGAGTCTAAATGGAACTAAGCATCTGAGAATGAGATTTTCTTCCCATGACAGGGTTGCCATTGAGCTTGGATTTCACTAGAGGTAGGCATGGAGACTGAGCCTGAATTCAACCCCAGTCTGGATGGCAGTCATGCTGCAGTGAAATGCAAGAGATTCAGAAAGGTCTCATTCCGACCTCAGCCTTCTTTTCAGGAAAAGTCACAGAAGCCTTGATGAGGAAGGGAAGAAGAGTGCCTGTGAAAGTGGCCCGCAGGGAGGGAGGAGTGCAGCCACCCAGCTGGCATCTGATTGCACTGTCCCCAGGCCAGGAGGGAGTGGAGGTGCAGAGGCTACTGACTGTCTTCCAAAGGCATCTCAGCTCTGAATCAGAATCCAAAAGCAAAGCAAATGAGAAACACTGGATGGAGCACAAAGCAACCAGGCAGAAATGCAGATGAATAGGCTGAGGGATTCGAGGTGAGTTCATGGGTCTCACAGCCCTCCAGTTGTCTTTCTATCCACTGATGTCTCCACCTGCCATCCATTCTGTGCTTCCTTCTTCACCTATCTGAACTCTGGTTGTAGGTCAGACTCTGGGCTGGGCTGTTTGGCAGGAAGGGGCACAGAAAGAAATCCAACATGGACTCTGACTCCAGAGCAGAGCACTCTCTCATTGCACCCTGTCCTGCCCTGGCCCCCTCTGCTCCAGCAATGCTCAACTGCTCACAGTTTTATCATGTCTCTGCCTGGAAACCATTCCTCACCTTATCTCCCTGGAGAACTGGCAGCATCCCCTCTGTGGAAGGCTGAAAAATGTTCCTCAAAAGGTATCAAGCCCTAATCCCTGGAACCTGTGAACATTACGTTATATGGCAAAAAAAAAAAAAAAAAAAAAAGTATGTTTATTTTAGGATCTTGAAATAGGGAGATTATTCTGGATTATCCAGATGGGCCATATATGTAACCACAAGCATCCTCATGGAGCGAGACTAGCCACATACAGAAGAAGAGAAAGTGATGTTTCCACAAAGGCTGAGATTGAAGTGATGCAGCCACAAGTCAGACACTTGTTCAGGACAGGCCGCTACAACCAAGTATCACAGACTGGGTGGCTCACAGAGAACACAAGTTTAATTCTCACAGTTCTGTAAGCTAGAAGTCCAAGATCAGGATTTGGTTTGGTTCTGCTAGGGCCCCTGTTCCAGATTGCAGACTTCCATCTTCTCATCATATCCTCACAAGGCAGAAAGAGGGCAAAAGAGCTCTCTGAAGTCCTTTTTAAATAAAGGCACTAATCTGATTCATGAGTGCTCCTCCTTCATGATATAATCACCTCCCAAAGGCCCTACCTCTTAATACAACCACACTAGGGGGCAGGATTTCAACATATGCATTTTAGGGGGACACACACATTCAGTCATTGCACCAAGGAATGGTGGTGGCAACCAGAAGCTAGAAGAAACAAGGTACAAATGTGAGAAAATACACTTTTGTTATACTAAGCCACAGAGTTTGCAGTCATTTGCAATAGAAAACTCATATACAGGTTGAGTTGTGAAGGTTCAAGAAGGCTCTGTCTTCATATTCAGGTTCTGGCATGTGGGTAGGTGCTCAGCAAATGATAACAAAACTGGGAACTAAGAGAACATGCCAAGTCAAAAGATTACATACTGGGAGTCCAGTCAGGAATAACAAACTCTGCAGCTTCCACAGACCTACTTAAACAGAAACTTCCATTTTTCTCTAAGGAGAATTAAGAAGACTAAAGAAGACTTAATTCCAAAGTAGGAGATTCTTTTCTTACTGAGTACATCTTGTGTCACCAAACCTACCAATTTCACAGGGTTTAGATAGTAATAGTTCTGTATTTGGGTCACGTATGGTGTCTTTGGGGAGGCCCATCCCAAGACACAGTAAGGCTTCTTTGGAAAGATGAACAATGAACATGGAGTTGATGCAAACTCAAGTAACTAGAACCCTGCGGGCACTACAGAGCCAAGATCCCCACACCCAGTCTTCCTGTCACACAAGTTCCCAGAAGTGATTCCCTAAACCTCCAAACCAGAAGGCCTGGCCAGTTTAGCTCAACCTGATAGATGGGATGCCCAGAACTTCAGGGTGAGTGGGTTGTGAGTGTAGCCTCAGTCTCTCATGCTTCCTCACCAGCCTGGCTAACCCCCAGAACACAGTACTACCAGTTCCTTTATCTAGAACCCTGGCCTGGCAGGTGGGTGTCAGGTCAGCAGAGCAAAGGTATCTAACCCGCTCTAGCCAGCAGAAGAACCCTGATGCTTGCCCTACTCCAGCTGGATGCCTTCCCCCACCTTTGCAGCACCCACCATAGCAAAGCCACCACGGAGCCACATTGAGCCCTACAGCCCCAAATCACTCTACAATGCTGCAAAGAGCTTCCCTTCTGCTGTTCATGGAGAAAAACATCAGGGAATTGTTTCTATCATGTGTGTGTGTATCTGTGTGTATATGCGTGTGAGATTGAGGCTACACTCACAACCCACTCACCCTGAAGTTCTGGGCATGTGTGTGTACACATGTGTGTGTGTGTGTGGGGGGGGGGCCCATGTGCAACAAATTGCTAGGGTTATTGGATGCTCCCAGCATAGTGGAGGAGCCAGATGAATTCCCTTCCTCCTGTCTCCTGAGCAACTCTTAGCCCAGACTAAGCAGCAGTTCATTATGAACTTTATCCAATAGCAATACTTCAGTTTAGCGACACATCTATGAGTTTGGCCGGGTCTATAAAGATGTGACATGAGATATTTCTGTTCAGCTGCTCTCTGGGACCCTGTAATTAAAGCCTTGTAAGTAGTGAAAGCCACCAGCTTGGTCCTACTCAGAGCAAAGAGAAAGAAGGGGGTCATTAAAAGGTCATCCATGGGCAACATTTCCTAAACATTGGAGAGAAAGTGGCAAAAGCTTGCACCTACCTGCCCAAAAAATTTCATGAATTAACCTTGCACATTTCTTGACATGCTCATTGCTCTGCCCACCAGTGCCCAAAGAGTGAGAGAAGGGCCCAGGCATGCTATCACTTTCCTGCTCCTTGGAAACATCTGCAAGTCTTTGTTTTAGCTCTCAGCCTGATGCTCCCATGACCTGCCCATCCTTGTCTTTCCAACTTGTGGAACAGAACCCTATGCTGAGAAATCCAGATAGGAAAATTATTAGTCACATAGGTGGGCATGAGAAAGGTTCTCCTTCCCTGCCCTGAGAGGGCACGGCCAAGCAGAACCATTGTCCACAATGAAACTACTACATCTGGAACGAACCTTCCCTGATTTGAAACCCTACACTTTCCAGCCATCTCAAGCCCATTCTCTGACACCAAGACCACTAGTTTTGTTTTTTTACTATATACCTCTCCTGTCAGCTGCCTGGTGAGAAGCTGCTCCCCTCTCACTATGTCCTGTCAGTGCTTATTGAATAAGAAAATATGGGATATATGGAGATATGTTTCAGGAGTGGAGTCTCAACATCTAGCCCAGGTTTGACACTCTGCCTCTGTGTGACCTTCTCTGGCCTCAGTGGCTTCATCTGCAAAATGGAGATGACAAGACTCACAAGGTTGCTGTGAAGACTAAGAGATAAAGTCTAGCTGAGATAAGACGGAGTAGCCATACTTCTCCCTATTTTTCTCGCAAAGTACAGTTAACACTAGTGGACATGATCTATAAAACAAACATAAGACTCTGCAGCTGGCCCTGTGGCCTGGTAGTTAAGGGAGTTGTATCTCACATGGCCATGGTTTGAATCCCAACCCTGGTGGATTGAAAACCATTCCAGACACGTGTGTGTGTGTGTATGCCCAAAATCCTGACAGAATGGAGATATATATATATATATATATACATCTGAATATCTGAATGCACTCAGGGGAAGATTGAAGATGATAGAAGAAGATTCAGTTATCTTAAAGGTAAAAAAAAATTGCAGAATTTACTTAATCTGAAAAAAACAGAACATTTACTGAGAGAAAACTGAACAGAACCTCAGGGACCTGTGGGACTACAATGAAAGATCAATATTCCTGTTGTCAAAGTCCTGAGAAGAGAGAACATGGGCATGGATCTGAAAAAGTATTTGAAGGATAGAATTTTTTTCAAATTTGGCAAAAGACAGAAATTACAAATTCAATAAGATGAGTGAACCCCAAACAGGATAAACTCATAGAAATGAGTGTCAAAATATACAACAAACTCCTGAAAAGCAAAGACAAAGGAAAAATTGTGAATGGTGTGAGGGAGAATGATACCTTCCCTGCAGGAGAAAAGATAATTAAAAAGACATGGATCACTCATCAGAAATCATGCTAGCCAGAAAAAAATTGGCAAATACTTTTCCCAGAACAATCAAAACCAAAATCTATACCCAGGAAAAAAAAAATATCCTTCTGAAGGAAAACAAAGAGGATTTGCCAACAGCAAACTTACTCTGAAAGAATGGCCAAAGGAAGTTCTCTAAACAGAAAGGAAATGATAAAAGCAGAAATCTTGAAACATCGGGAAGGAAGAAGAGTAACACAAAGAGTTAAGCTATGGATGAATACATTGAACTATTCTCCTTAGCCTAAGCTTTCTGAGTTATGTCTACAGTTGCAGCAAAAATTATAACACTTGCTGATATGAAACTCAGTGAGCACAGAGGGAATAGTTAAGACAATTGAATTATAAACAAGAGAGGGTAAAGAGGAATGCTGTCAATACCAACAGAATACTGATGAGTCGTAGGTATATAAAGTGCACTCTTTTAGTTAAAAGAGAGATGGAAAGTCCATGGAGTGCCTTTCCCTTGGCAAGTGCTCCCTCAATATCAGTTGCAGTCAGTGTCCACAAAGATATAATAGTAGCTCACTGCTGGGCACTTGGGAAACTTGAGTTACATCACACCAAGTTCCTGCTCTTGGATAAATTACAGTCCAGTGGAGAAACAACTGGCTCTAGTTTATGTCTGACGGGGAAGTAATCTTGTACACAAAATGTGTGTTTGGAGCTTTAATGGGCTGACTTGCATCTCCCTCCTATGAATTCTTATGTCAAATCCTAACTTCCAATACCTCAGAATGTGTTTGGAGATAAAGTCTTTAAAGAAATAGACAAGTTAACATGAAGACTTTAGAGTGGGCAGCAATCCAATCTGGCTGTGTTTTGTTTTGTTTTGTTTTATTTTTGAGAGGTTTTTGCCATAGGGTGCGTGTGCTTGCCAGAAAGACAAAGAGAGACAGAGAGACAGAAAGTGAGAAATCACTACCCGGGGGGATGGCCACACCGCAATCCCTTCTCCTCTATTGTCCTCTCAGATCTTGGGCACGCACGCTTAGGCGCCTGGCGTGAGTTTAAGTCACCAGATCCAGGACTCAAACTGCAGTCGACTATGTGGGAGCCCAGCGACATAGCCATTATGCTAACTGCTGGTCCCTGATTGGTGTTTTTATAGAAGAGATTTGGACATAGACACAGAGAGAGAGAGATGACTGATTGTTTGAAGACCATATCCTTTGCAAGCCAAGGAGAGAGGACACTGGGAAACCAACCCTGCCAACACTTTGATCTTCGACTTTCAGCCTCCTGAACTGTGAGAAAATAAGTTCCTGTTGTTAAAGCAGCCCAGTCTCTGGTATTTGTCATGGCAGCCTAAGCAGACACGATAGCATTATAGGTAAGTTTAAAATATCAGAAACAATGCAACTAGTACATCCATACAGTAAAATATCATGCACCCATTGAAATGAATGATTTAAAAGCATTTTTAATGATGTGGCACAATAGGGTAGTAGACACGCCTGATGCCCTCCATCATATTCCCTTGGTCACAATGTAATGGGAACTTCAACTCACTGAGAACATCTTCCCTGAAGGTTGAGCCTCCTTTCTCTCTACTATAATCTTCAGATCCTTTCTCAAAGCCGTGGCATGGCCCAGTCATGGTTATATGTTCTGTACACTGCTGCTCAGCAGGCTGAGGCCACATGGGAGGCTCAGGTTCAGTTCCCAGCCCACTCCAAAAAGCCAGAAGCACTCTCCTCTCTACCCACAATGCTTTCCAAAGCATTTTCACCACTATTAGCTAATTTGACCCTTTCAATTGACCAATTGGGTAAAAATGTTTATTGTCTTCATTTTAGAATTGAGGTCACTGAGGCTCAGAGAGGATCAGTGACTAGCCTGAAGTCACAGAGCTAACAAGTGCCAGAGCAGGAACAGGCACCAGTCTGCTACTACCAACTTGGCATCCTCTCTTGGACTCTGTGACCAGGGCTGCCTTTATTGATATTCTCTTAGCCAGAAATGTTCTGGGAAGCTTTTATTCTCCCTATGGAGGTTTTTATTTTCTCATTAGAACCTCTCTCTCTCTGTCACTCTTTTTCTCTTTCATTTTTAGATCAGCAACTAAATCAGGTCCAGGGCTTCACAACATAGTTTGTGCCAATTTTCTTTGGGCACTGAGATTGTTAGTGTTGTTACCCCTGATTAACCCTTTACTATGAACAGGATTCTGACCACTGTGGCTGTCGGATTGGGTGAGGCCCCTTGTAAGAAGCAGCTAACCCCAGCCTCCCTCAGCCTCCAGAGAAATGAGGGTCTGTCATTGGATTTGCTCCTAAGCAGCCCGTGCTGAACAAGCCTGAGCAGGCCAGGAGCTGGCTTTTCCAATGAATTTCAAAGAAAATCTGCCTCCCCAGGCTTGTGATAAAAGTGCTCTTTGTGGGAGTGTAGGCAGGGCTTCCTGTTTCCAGCTATTTTCAGGGGCATTCAAGATTGGATGAAAGGGGAAGCTGGCTCCTCTTGTCTCCCAACTTCTGGCTCTTGGACTGTGGATTTTGCCTGTAGCCAGATTCCAGAGGAGCTGGGAGTGGGGAAGCTCCCAGCCAGTCCTCCCCTTCCCTCCTCTGTCTTGTTATCAGTCTAGTGATTTGTACATTTAATAGTATGACCAAGTGCCAATTGTATAACTCCCCCAATTGAAGCTGGGCTGGGAAATGTTGTGACTGAAGTACTTTTATTTCTCACTTCTCAAACTTGCCTGGATGTCCACATAAGAGGAGCTCTCCTTCTATTTTGAGCCAGATACTTCATCAGTAAAACAGGATGCTCAGACACACCTTCTACCAGGCACTACAAGGTTAGCGGACTTGCCATCCTCTCCCCGCCCCCAATCAGTAAAATGTCAGCTCAAACCTAGTAGAGTCACCAAGCTACTCAACTTGCTACCCAGCTCTTAAATTCCCCTGAAGCAAAGGCTGAGAATGCATGGCCTTCAATGACAGGCAGCCTGAATCCTGGTAATAGGGTTTCCCGCCTGCTTGGCCTGCAGCCTCCTTCTATGACTCTGAGATCTGGGCTGTGGGATGGTGCTTGCAACCCTGGCTGGTTCTTTCCCCTCACTTCTTCAAAGGTGCCATATTAGAGATTTTTCTTCCTTTTTGACAGAGCCAGTGTTTCTAAGAGCCGGCTGTGGCTCTACCACTAATAAGTCCAGTGGCTCTGAACAAAGTCCTTTACTTCTCTTGCCCCCATTTGTTCATCTGTAAAAGGGAGGGAGGCAATGCTTACCTCAGAAGTTCATGTACAATGACAATGAGATTCCATTGGGCACATGGACCCTGATCTGCACCTAGTCGTTTAGAATGCCCATTTGAACCTACTGTAAACCACACACTCAGGTTTTGCTGAGAACTGAGAACTGAGCAGCTGCACCAAAGGATATTTACTACTAGATGTGATCTTCTTATATGGAAAGGTCAGCACATCATTGGGATCTTGCCTTGTTTTCTTCTGCCTTGGGAGGTTGGGGTTACTACATACATCCACCTACATTTGTGAAGCTCAGCCTCTAGCTAAAGTTTCTTGCCAAATTAACTTTCCTTTGGCTTGGGAAACAAGTTGTGTTGGGACATTTCATCCCTGCACATTGGCCTTATTTACACTGAAATCCTTGCAGTCAAGTCTCACGGTGAAGTGGTTTCAGGAATTGCTAGAAAGGCCCTGTTCCTTTCTCTATCATTGACTTCTTTGCAAAGGGCCCAGCACCAAGGATCAGCCACCCTACTGCTCACTCCATCTCCAGTCATTTGGAACAGGCAACAGGTACAGAAGCAAAGCTGGACTTCACTGCCCCCAAGGAGCAGACAAGGAGGCCACCACAACCTTCACGCTAGACAATCCAGACACCCTTCCTTTGCTGGCAGAAAGCCCCAGGCTCTCTCTGGAAACACTGAGCTTTGTCATGAAGAGGGAAATTGGCCTGGAGGTTAAAGGGTGTGAATGCCATTAAGCATCAGGGTAAGTGTGGGTGGAAACAGAAAAGAAGACAAGATGTTTCTCCAGAGGTAAGTATGACTACAACACCTCAGCACAGAGTAAATTTGAGATTTCTTAGGGGTACTGTCAAGAGAAGGTTCAAATGATCCTTACTGAGGCCATAGATGGTTCCAGTCATTGAGTCAAGAGACAGGCCTGGACTAGAAGATCTCTGCCCTCTTACCCTATCTCCTACTTCATCCTGAACTTCACTTTAGCAAGATCTTTTCAAGACCCACACTACTCTGCTTGTGATCCAGCAGAGAGGCCCCAAAGTTCCCATAGCCTTCAGAGCCCTATCCTGGGATGGGGGTGGGTGGTCTAGAGAAAAGTTGACAGGAGTTTCAGCATAAAGGTTTCTTGAGGCCAACACAGCTAGGAAAACCCAGCAGATTCTAGGCTTCTCTTGGAGAATCCCAGTGCACATGACACTGAAAAGGCCCCTAGAAGTCCTGCAATTTAACTTTGCTCAATTTATCATTTCTTGAGTGTATTTGAGCCAGGATACATTGGAGTGACACCCCTGTTAACAAAGTGTCTAAGGAATGTACTATGGGAAACCGGCATAGACACCATATGCAGGGGTGCCTGAACAAGCAGGAGTCCTCATTCTATCCCAGGGCCATCACTGACTGCCAGGCAGCCTTTCCTGTCGGAGCCTCTGTTGGACCTAGTGGCTCTGAGATACAGCGCTCAAGAGGAAAAGGAAAAGACAATCAACCATGGAACATGCATGGAAATCCAGAGGACCTGGCCCTAGGTTTCAATGCCTGGTCCTCAGTTTCCTCCCTGAAAAATAAGACTTTTAGCTATCTGAAATCAAATTCATGGCTCCTCTGCTACTCTGCTCCTATATGGTGGGGTGATCATGCATTGGAGGGGATGTGTCTTGGCTTGGTGGCTTTAGAACTGTGGTAAGGGTATCATGGTTTGGAACAAGCTCCACCCCACAACTATTTCTAGGCAGGAACTGAGACTCTTTTTGCAACTGTAATTTCTGGGAGTGTGACTTGAAGGAGAACCCTTTTAACAGGGGCACAAGAACCCAGGTAGGATCTCCCATGTGGGCTATGACCCCATTATTAGGGGTTGAATTATCCCTCCCAAAATTCACATGTTAAAGTCCTAACCCCCAAAATCTCAAACTGTGACCTTAGGAATAGCATCATTACAGATGTTATTAATTAAGGTGAGGCCATACTGGTGTAGAGTAGGCCTGTAATCCAATATTATTGGTGTCTTCATGTAGAGTGGGAATTTGGAGACAGACATACACACAGGGAGAATGCCATGTGAAAATGAAGGCAGAGATTAGGAGAAGGATACTTCTGCAAGACAAGAAACACTAAAGATGGCCAACAAGCTACCAGAAGCTAAGGGAGAGGAATGAAACTGATTCTTCCTCACAGCCCTGAGAAGGAATCAACACCACGTATACCTTGATCTCAGACTGCTAGCCTATAGAACTAGGAGACAATACATTTCTGTTGTTTAAGCCACTTAACCTGTGGTATTTTGTTATAACAGCCCCAGCAGACTCAGAGACCCTACCCTATCCTTTATCTCTGACTTGGCCCTGTACATATGCTCAGAAAATGGTGTAAGGATTGTGTCCAGGCCATGCTTCCCACACTTTCAGGCCAGGAGAACTTGTAAAGAGACTTTCTATCAGTCAAGTGCAGCTAATGTGGCCAGCCAGAAGATGACCTGGTCTCCTGTAGTCGGAGCAGAATTGAGAGCCTAAAAAATGCTCAACATTTTGATCCATGAATTCTATCTCTGAGATTTTATTCTGTAAAATTAGCCTGCCTACAGAAAAGCTTCAAACCAACAAAAGTCCACCTTACTGCAAAACAGAGAAAATCCAGAATTCATCTTTGTGTCTAATAAGTGTGTGTGGTTAAGACAATAGTCCTTTGGGTACTTGGTTGGAAGAGGATTAGCTTGTGTTCTCCTCAAAAGGAGAGCCTGAGATATTTGTTTTATGAAGTGGTTCTGGGAAATAAGAGAGAGAGAGGCTTGGGAGGGAATGAAACTGGAGAGGAGAAAAAGCCAGTTCAAGGGGAGTTAGTGAGTAGGTCACTGCTTTGGGCAACCAGGGCTCAGACTCACCGGGGATCCTCCAAGGACCCGATATAATGTATCTCACATTGTTTGTCCAAGATATAGAAGAGAAGAATAATTCTCTTATTTATCAAAAGATGTCTCAATGGGCATTAACTCTCATGTTTCCAGGTTTGCACATGTGCCAAGAATAGCTAAGCAGACCACCATGGTAAAATTGGTCTAGAGCAGAAAGTAGGGGATAGCTAATGGAGATGAGATAGCAAGTCACCACAATAGAGCACAAAAGTGGGGGTAATGGCTGTGGAGATGCAGGTACCTAACCACTACAGGTGATATTTATAAAAAAGGGGTGATAGCTGCATACGCAGAGTTCATGCTATCATGCTAAGGAGGAGAACATGCACATCTTTGACTATCCAGTGGGATCATGTGTGGACACCAAAATCCAAAACCAACGCATAGAGAACAGACAGGAAAGAAGTATGATGGGGGCCAACTAGTGGCATGGTGGTTAAAGGCACTGGATTCCCACATGGCCGACTGCTGTTCAAGTCCCAGAGATGGTGGCTTACTTTCTCACTTTCCCTTTCTCTCTCTATCAGTCTTTTTCTGGTCAAACTTAAAAATAACAATAACAAATAGAATTAAATAAATAAATAATTCTAAAAATAAAAGAAATATGATGAAGAACTTCCTTCTGGGTAGACACATCATTTGTGGTTCTCTTTCTTTTTAATTTTTTTTCATATTTCCTTACTTCCCAAATTTTCTGTAACAAACAGGACTTACTTTTAAGATGAAAATGTGTTAGTGCAGCAGTTTCCACCTATGAGCAGACTGAATCATCTGGGTGTTTGTGAGAATTCAGAAGGCCAAGGGCCCCAAGTTGGGGTTAATGCTCTGCCGTCACTGCCTTGAAATTCTTCATAATTTTTTAACACATTTCCATTTTGCATGAGATCCACAAATTTTGTAACCAGTCTTGACTGGGACCTTTCCTGGAATCTCTGCTTCAGTTCTGTCTGGGGCCTGTGAATTTCTAAAACACACTAGGTAAAACAAGTACTGCTGGTTCGTGAACCATCTATTTTGAGAACCACAGCATTAGAATAATAAAAAAAAAATGCACTGACTAAATAGCTCCTAGATGCATTTAAGTATGTGTTTACAGACCATTAACTACTTTGGAATAGATAAAATATATTGAAGATCAATCAGAAATGAAGATGTAGTGGCTCTCAAGTGAGAATGCAAGTCCATGAAATTCCAAGGTGTGGTTCACGAACACTTGGTTCCCTAGAGGAAGATGGCCTGTCCAGCTTGGGGCTTACTGCTTGTTGTGATACTCCCCTCTAGGCTCCCATTTCTGGCCATCCCCTTTCTAACTGAGCAACATTGGGTGATATGCTCTCAGTCGAACTTTCAACACTCGTGAGATGGGAATCACAAGATCTGCCGCATAGAGCTTTGAAAGCCTCAAAACCCTAAAGCAAGATTTGGGGTAGGCATAGCTCCTGGGGGGCCTTATCTCCCCCATATCTCCTCCACAAGACTGTGAGTTATTGCCAGGAACAGGATCCCCCAGCTCTGAGTTTCAGTGTCCCCCAGCTCGGAGTTTCAGTGTCCACTAGGAGATTTTTTTTTTTTTCCACTAGGAGATTTGAGGTGGCTCACAGGTGCCTGATGCTGGAGCTAGCACCCTGGAGGAAAGGCAGGGCTGCTGGAACTACTTTCCATAACACCAGGGCTCTCCTGTAGTTAGAGACTCCAAGGAAGGCCCCAGCCACCCTGAGAATGCCTATGAGGCTGCCAATGAACCAGAGTTTGAAAGCAGGGAACCACTCCCATCTTTTTGTGTTACTATTTTTAATGGGGTTATAATTTGGGCATTGTCCAATAGGAGGGGCCTGGAAGCAAGAGGAAAACAGGGCACAGATGTGAAAAGGTCTACCCCCTACCCCACATGCTCAGTTACTGCCCCCACATGCAAGTCTGGAAAGATGGAAGCATGTAGGGCTGCTATGTGAAGGTGATGGTGAAGTGATCACTCATGCAAGCCAGGGTGCCTCCCAGCCACAGTCATTGTCACAGGATAATAATTGTTAGTGCTAATTAAAGTAGCTGCAAAGTGAGACTTCCTGGACCGAAGTTAGCACCTTGTGTTATTCCAACAGGTCTTTCAAGGACCAGTGAAAAAATTCACTGTGCCACAATGGCTACCTATGCAGGAGGCTGCTTGGGTGCTACTCGCTTGCTATTAAGTCAGGTCTCTTTGACTCTTCAGCTCATAAATCAGGGTCAATGATCTCAGCTAACAGGGAGAGCCAGCTGCTGCTGTTCAGGAGCCCCAGGCTTGACTGTGATCTGACATTGACCCAGTTGGGTGACCTTCAGCAAAAGCCCCATCCGTCTCTGAGCCTTCATGCCCAGGTCTTCCAGGACCTCAAAGCATATTCAAAACTCCTTTGACTTCAAAGAATACAACATGATGGACAGGCTACTTGCTCAGCCCTAGCAGTTCTGTGAACTCCCTGAGTTCACATGGGATCATAGACTAGGAGGCAGTAGGAACTGAGTGTACATGGTGTCTCCTGCCCCTCACCCACCAGGTCCAGTTCTAGGAGCTTTCCCTGCAAACCACAGTCACCTCCCTGGCCTCCTCATGGGCACTGGTCTGTCCTCATTCCTGTGTTCTTGTCCCAACTCGCTATGGTCAGAGATGACAGATCACTGGGGCCAGACTCCAGCCCACAAGCCCTGAGCCAAGGCCCCAGGAGACCAGAGCTCAAGAGCCTGGGAGCTCCAGCCTTACTGATGGGTTGCAAGGAGTGGCCTTGGTACAGGAGTGTGGCTGTGTGAGCCAAGAGGCCAGAAATCAGGGATAGGTGGTGCCTTCCAGGTGGGTACAGCCAAGAGCCTCTGAGCACGTGTGGGGCAAGGGATGCCAGACACAGTACCTTGCTTCCTCTCTCTGGATCTGGATTCTGCCATACAGTGGACACTCTGAAACCCTCTCCATGCCATGTACCCTTGTGAACCTCCTGAGAATCAGAGTCCTGGGGCTCAGGCAGACCAGGATCCAACTCTCAGTTTTATCCTTGTCTAATTGAGTGGCCTTGGGTGGTCCTGTGTCTAATGCTCAGTTTCCCTAGCTATAAAACAGACAGGGTGGAGAGAGTGAGTGTGATGGTAAGGCAATCCATGGTCTTGGGGTGATGGAGAGGTCAGTGGACCATAGGAAAGAGACAGGGAGCTCCCCTACTGCAGGCAGAGACAGGTCTACAGGGACACCAGAAAGCCAGGTGAGCTAGCAAAGATGAAGGGAGTGACTTCCAAAGTCATATGCAGAGCTCTGGGGTGGGGAGCAGGCAGGCAGCATGGGCAGAGGGGGTCTCCAGGACATGTGAAGACAGTCTTTGGTTGCTGCTGGGCCCCAGAGGGATGCAGAGGTAGGGTGAGTGTCTAGGCCATCTCCTCCGAGGAACAGATGAGGGGGCTGCCCTGAGAAGGTCCTGACCCTGTCAGGGGTCTTCCTCTACCTCCTCACACCTCCAGATCTCCATTCTCAGAAGAAAGGGTAGCAAAGGAGGAACACTCTTACCTGGTGGCTGGCTATGAAACTGCACTCTGCCCCCAGCCCCAACCCCTGTAATGGTTTCTGAGATCCCACTTCATCTTCGTTCCTCCTCCTCCTCCCTATCCCCCACCCTGGACTCCGCACACTCATCCCATCACACCCACATTAATGTAGACCCAAGGAACAGGGGGCAGTGACTCTGCATTTCCAAAGAGTCAGGAAAGGCTGCCACCTGTAGCTCACATGGACACAAACACACACATACGCACACCCTCTCACACACATATCTTTATATGCACAGTCACACAGACACAATCTCACACACCTACACATTGTATGCGCAAACTCACACTTGTATATCCCTCCCACACACACACACATAAAGGCCAGATGCCTTTTCACAGGCCAGATTCAAAGTTTCCTGATCTCCCTTTACCCCAGGATTGCGATTGCTATGTCCTAGGCTCTCACCATGGGCCCCTTTCCTGACACTGCAGAGTGGTGGCAGTGGGAATGAAGAGGTACAAGCAGATATGAAAGAACAAATTTTGATCCATCCCTGTCAGAAATGGCTGTCCCATCGAGGAATCCCAGGACTGTATTTTCCATGCCTTTCTGAAAGGGCCACTCAGAGTCTCAGTTTGTGGAATGAATAGAACACTGAGAGTCTGTTCTAGACTTAGCTTCCATTTATAAAGTAGAGCCTTTTGACTGTTTGCCCAGAAACAAGAGAGGTCTGGGGTGCTTTAGAAAGGAAGGTCAATGTGCCTATGCTGTGTGCACTCATCTGTGGGCATGTATATTCAGGTGGGTATGCCCCTGGGCATGCTCTGGGTGTGCGTGTGTGCCTGTGGGTGGATGAGTGAATGCTTCCCTGGGTGTGCACTTGTGCATGTGTCTGCATGGATGTCTATGTACTGAGGTGTGGTTGCATATGTGCCTGCATGTGAGTCTGCACTCTGCTTGTCTAAGTCAGCTCAGGCTGCTCTAACAAAGTACGGTTGACTGGGTGGCTGAAATAGCAGACATTCATGTCTCACAGTTCTGGAAGCTGGGAAGTCCAAAAGCAACCTAATTACCTCCCATAGGCCTTATCTCAACATACTATCACACTGAGGGTCAGGGCTTTAAGATAGGAATTTTTAGATGGACACAAAACACGTGGTCTATAACAATGTCCATGCATGCACATATGCCCATCTATGTATCTGCATGTGTGCCCAGATATGTGTATCTATGTCTGTCTGTGTGTATGTCAGGCAATTGGCAGCTCTGCTGGCAGCTACCACCATTGACCTTCAGGGTTACCCAAGAAATGTTGCCTCCTGGCTTCTCCAAACAGGCACCTGGAGCTCTGGACTCATCCAGTCTCAGTCACAACCCTGAATCACCCCTCTTGGTGTGGGTGCTGGCGTGGTGATCATGGAAGAGGCCAGAAGTACCTGGCCACTTCCAAGGCTAAAGTGGACCTTTGGAAGCTTCCATATCATCTCCTCATTCTCTGCTTCTCCTGGCAGGTTCCTCTTGCTCCTTTAAGCCCAGTCCAATGCCTCCTCCCCATGAGGCCCTTAGTCTGGCAGCTTACACCCCAGAAGATTTAGTCATCCCCTCACCTGTGTTTCCACAGTGCTATGCATGCCACTCTCTATAGCACTTGCCAAGTAGTACTTCCGATACTGGTATCTCCACATCTACCAAGTCAGGGCCTGGCATTGGTGTATTTCATTGTCCCCATTTGTTGAGGGACTGAAAGAGTGCCTACTATTGTGTCTGGAAGACTCAGAGGCCATGCCCGAGGGACACACCATTGTCTAGCCAGGTCTTTTCACTTGTTATAAATCACTGATGAGATTGAGCCACGAGAGGTCAAACCAGTCCTGGAAACATTGTCATATGGCTTCTCTCTCCACTAAAGCCAGTGCCTGCCCTCTCCCCTGGCTAGCAGTACAGGTCACTAGGTGATCCAAGCTGGGGTAAGGATGCTCCTCCATAGAGGAGCTTTATGTCCTCCCTAGCAGGGCCTTCTCCACCCTGGCCAGGAGACCTGCAGCCTTGGCACTGAGAAGCCACCATTAGCACTGGAGAGTCACAGGCCCAAATAATGCTACCACTCCCATGGCAGCTCAGGACATTGCAGCCTGCCAAGGAGATGAGGCTATGGGGATGAGCTGGACAATCCTGATTTCTGTGAATGGCATAGTAAAGAACAAGGCCATGGCTGTCACTGACACCTCTTAGCCCCACACCATGTTCCAGCACTGGGAAGTACCATCTCCACTCATCAGCTGCCATGTTCCCCTGGGAAGCCTCTACAGTACCTGCAAACAAATACAGAAACCCATGAATCCCCACTGCTGGGAAGGGAGAACCCCCAAATAACTCCATCTGAACTCACAACACCAAGAACAGGGCCAAGGCAGAGCTTCAACAGGAGTGGCAGGCCAGGGGAGGGGGGGCGCATTTTGGGAGATTTTATTAATTTGTGCTTTGTGATGACTGGCTCTGAGCCCACACGTTTCTAGAATACATAATAGGGAGTTGGGCGAGACTGCAGAAATAAATTTTATTAACACAATCACTGCAGTCCCAGACACAGCCTTCTTTTACCAGGTCAGGTCAATTAGTGGAATAATGCAGGGCAGGTTTTCATTTTAAAAGGTTTAATTAAAGTTTGGGCACAATGAACATGCATGTCACCAATCTGCCTTTTAAGGCATGTATTATCTGGAAATTGATTGTTACTTATGCTTATTTCTAGAAGTGTGATTCTTTGGAGGACATTGAAGGCACCCTCCTCCCACCACACTTCCCTGCCTCTCCTGGCCCAGCCCCAATGACCCCTTCTGCCATAACTGAATCAACAACGCCAAGGTTCCACACATGGTTTAGGATATAATACATGCTCGGGTTGATGCTAGGAGTCCACTTGGGTCTCTTTCTTTGTTCACAGAGCTAGAGGCCACAGAGGCAGAACTGAGAGCACTGAATGCTCCCCTGCTGGGGTAGTGCACTTGGGGGTGGGTACTGTACTGGAAGGGACAGGCCTCATTGGTCAGAACAGGACCAGTCACAGTACTACTTCCTGCCTTGCTAGGTGGGCATGCTCCTCAGCCCAACCATCCTTTAAGAGATGCCAAGTAGATGTCTCGTAAAAATCTGGGCATTAGGTGAGAGTGGGTTCCCAAGAGGCTCTCAGCTC
The DNA here is from genome assembly GCF_000334495.1 of Tupaia belangeri chinensis. Classification (NCBI taxonomy): domain Eukaryota; kingdom Metazoa; phylum Chordata; class Mammalia; order Scandentia; family Tupaiidae; genus Tupaia; species Tupaia belangeri. The sequence goes on along the minus strand of NW_006209292.1, from coordinate 1,451,724 downwards.
CTAGGGGTCTTGAGAGCAGCCAGGAGGCAGCACAAATCAATGTAGGGACTCTGAGGTGACTTGAGCCTGGGATAGCGTACCAGGCCTTGGTTTTCACTGTGTGGCCTTGGGCTACTGCGTCTTCATCCATACAATGGAGAGACACCAAAGACCTGCCTCACAGGGTGGTGGGGCCCAGGTTAACCTCAACCCGAGACCCTTCTAGCTTTTGTCTCTGCTGCTTCATCTCCACCACAGCTCGGGGCCATAATAAATACATAAAACTGGATGGCTTTTTATTACTTGTCATCAATCCATTTGGATATTGGGGATTCTAGATGGGTGTAAAGAGCCAGGACCACAACAGCTTTGGCAATAGCCCAGAGACTTGGGAGTAGCAATCATTTGAATGTCTGGATTTGACACTAGGCCTGCAGATGAGTGGTTCAGACATTCCTCCCACTTCTACACATGCAGTAATGGGTGTAGGCCAATTGTAGGTTTGTGTCCACCAAAAAAGGTTGCAGCAGTGGAGCTGGGGTATTTGGGGATCTTTTTGAAGAGCAAATTAGTTATGAAACTTATATCCAGGAAAACACACAGTATACACACATACATCCATATATATATACTATATTCCACATCTCTGGACTTCCTAGAGGTGTCAGAACTTGACTTGAGAATCCCTGAAATGGTCTTAAGGCTCTTACTTGGGGCTCACCTTTGATCTCCCAAGAAGTCTGGAGAATTCTTAATTGTATAGTTCAAAGCAGTAGGGGCAGAAGTCCAAGGTAGACTCAGCCCCTGCCCTTCAGAGCTAGCATGCTAACAGAGTTCTGAGACAGACACTCATGGTCTCCTGGGCCAGCTGAATTCAGAAAGCAATAGGAATTATGGGAGTACATTGAACAAGAAGGCCAGTCCTTTTGAGGGGGCTTGGGAATGGTTGGTATTAATCATGAATATAGCTTCTTAGAGGTGGGGCTTTGAATTGGGATTTGAAGAATGTGGGTTGTGGCTTGGGGGGATCTAAGACCAGTTGTCACTTGCATGAGGAATAACTCAGGCAAAGGTTTGGGGGTAGAAAAGTGAGGTGCATTTGAGAGAGTGGAGGTGAAGGTAAGAAGGAAAGCCAAGCGTGAATCAAATGGAAGGTAAAAGTGAACTCAGAGCAATTCAGTCCAGAAATTGCAAACTAACTCTCCTCTACACAAAGCCTTGTCTGACCCCACAGGCAAGTAGGGCAGGCCAGACTCACTCTGCCAGCTCAATCCCCCTGGAATTTCCCACCACAAGCAACAGGCTCAGTTGCAGGCTTTGCAGAGAAGACTGAAGCTGGTTAATTTGAGGCTTCCATTAATCTCACCATCTCCCTTCCTTCTTCCTTCTTTTGCATCAATCTCAGTAGAAGGGTTGCTGCTTCCTCTATGGATAGCTCACCTATTCCCCTGAGCTCATCCTAACCCATCTCTTCTGGAGCTTCAACTCTTCTAGAAAGAATGTCCTGTTCTGGCTGCTTCCACTTCCCCTGCACCTCCAAGCCACCCTAACCCCTATTTCCAAAGCCAAAACAACCAGTGATCATTGATGCCTCCCTTTCTTCTCTCATCTTTGAGAAAATGCTTCTCTCACAAAAAAAAAACACTGGCCTGTACCCCTTATCCTAACTAACCTATCCATATTTCTTCTGTCATCCAAACCATTGCAACCTAGGGAAATCTCCCTGCCCCAGATTGTTCAGGGCCCACATGCCCTACTGCACTCCAGCTGCATTAGGTGCAGTCTTGCATGGTACACATTCTCCCAGGTGTATGTGTGTTTTGTGCTAGTCTCCCTACCCAGACTGGAAACTCAGTGAGGGTAAGCACTGCACTCCACCAGAGAGTAGAATCGGAGACAAAGGTTTATGTACAAGTATTTTTGGTGGAAGACTAATCCCAGGGAACAAAAGGGGGGGCAGGAGAGCAATATAGGGAAGGAGAGAAAGCCAATATCAGAACATATTTATCAAAATGACTTCCATGAAAGGCAGCTGGCTGCTTCAATTTCCATGACTATCTAAGAAGTCATATAACATGCATCTCATTATCTATGGGGGAAGAAAAAGAAAAGCCATTATCTCGTGGGGTGTTAATGCCCCCAGATGCTAGAGTGCACATACCTGGGTGCTAAGTGATTTCCCACCATGACCAGTCCTGACATTAGGGATGCCCAAGAGGGAGAGGGGAGAAGCAGGCATTGCAAAGCACTGGCAGGATGCACCAGCATGGAGATGATCTGAGTCTTCCCAGAACCTGCAGCCATAGCAGTGGCTGGACTAAGGGATGGGCCAGGTGGGTCTGGAGTGGGACATAAGCAGTGTCTGATACAGTCAATTCCTTGTACCATTTAGGTTTGCCATACTCTTCATCATTCCCAGCTTCCATGTTACAAAATGCTCATACTTTTTCCTTGAGACATGTGAGGTCCAAGACCAATCTATCCCACAATTCCTTTCAAGATGGTGGCCAGCTTCGATTTTTGCAAAGACTTAGTGGAAAAGTGATGATCCCTGGTGCCATAGTTGATCTATAGGCTATAACTGATATCTACTATATCCCTCCTTCACCCTCTATTCTAGAAATGTTCTTCCTTGGGCCAGCACTTTGGTCCTTGTTGCTTGCCTATTTAGGTAGCTCAGATTTATGTGCTCAAGGAAACTAAGTCTTTAGTTGCCTTGCTCATCTTGGGTCATGGCTCCTGAAATTGCCCATTTACCATTACCATTGGACATAGAAGCACTAAGAAAACCCTCTCCTGACATTGGAGTAAGCAAAGACTTCTTAAGTAAGGCTCCCAAAGCACAGGCAGTAATCTTCAAAATAGACAAGTAGGATTACATCAGAGTAAGAAGTTTCTGCACAGCAAAGGATATTGTAATTAGTGTGAATTGACACAGTGTGAATTGACACACCAGAATACAGGGAACTCAAGTGGCTTATCCCCAAAACATGATTAACCCAATTAAAAGATGGGAAAATGAGCTGAACAAAAAACTCTCTAAGGAAGACATATGAACAACCAAAAAGCATATGAGTGAATACTCAACATTCCTCATCATAAGGGAGATGCACAATGAGAGGGACCAGCAGTTAGCGTAATGGCTATGTCACTGGACTCCCATGTGGTCGACCGTGGTTCAAGTCCCAGACCCGGTGGCTTAAACTCACGCTGGGTGCGTGTGCGTGCGTGCCCAAGATCCCAAGAGGAGAATGGAGGAGAAGGGATTGCGGCGTGGCCATCCCCCCTTGGGGGTGATTTCTCGCTTTCTGTCTCTCTTGTCTCTCTGTCTTTCTGGCGAGCACATGCGCCCTATAGCAAAAACCTCTCCAAAAAAAGAAAAAAAAAAAGTCAAATCAAAATAAAACCATACACACACACACACAATGAGATATCACCTAGCCCCAGTCAGAATGGCAAAGATAAAAAATACAAAAAATGGTGTCGTCAGGATTATGGTGAAACAGGAACTCTCCTACACTGTTGGTGGAAATGTAAATGCATCCAGCCACTGAGGAAAACAATATGGAGGTTCCTCAAAGACTTACAAGTAGAACTATCATATGATCCAGCAATCCCAATCTTGGGTATCTACCCAAATGACAGAAGAATGCTCAGCCAGAAAAGTGCACATCAATGCTTATAGTGTCATTATTCACAGTTGCCAAGACATGCAACCAACCCAAATGTCCACAAACTGACTTAACCCTCCAATGTGTTGTCCCCAAGCTGGCATCTTAGATAAAATTTTTAGAGGCTATTCTATCAGGCCTGCTGCTCCTGAGTGATTGGGTACAAGGTACCCAACACCTGTTACAGTGAACCCTATGCCCATTATTGTACCTCCAATGCCATGAATGCACCCAAGTCTGAGGCAAAGCTGTGTGGGATACCTTGTTGATAGATCAAGCATTCTGTAAACCCTCAGACAGTGGAGTGGTGGAGGCAGTGTGGACAGGAAGGGTAAACTCATATTTGGAATAGGTAGCAATTCCAGGAAAGACAATTCCTGTCCCTTTCAGAGTAGAAGGGGCCCAATGTAATCAACCTACCACCAAGTGGCTAGTTGGCCTTCTTGAGTAACAGTGTCATAACAAGGACTCAGTGGGCTGCTCTTCTGTGACAGGCCTGACATTCATTGTTGGCATCACTAGATCCATTTTGGCAATAACTAACATGAAGCTGTTGGCACCACACTAGCCCCTATCCCTGCCATGTGGCTACTCCATTTGTGAGTCTATTGTACCAGCACCAGGAGTCTGTCTCTCTCTCTCTCTCTCCTTTAAGTTCTCTTAATGAGAAAAGCCCATCAAGGAGAAGGCTAACAAAATCCATAGGATAGGTCATCCTCTTTGCCTTATTGAGCATGTTTTCTATGGTGGATCCTCTGGTAGGTATTCACATGAGGCAAAAAGAGCCACAGGCTTCACGCCTACTCCCATAGATAGAGCTCCATGTTCTTCTCCAGACCTCTTGGCTTCTGATTTTCTAAGCATGTTCTTTCCAGGCCCCCAGTCAACCAATGTATTCATTTTCTCTGGCTTCCATAATAAAGTAACCACAAACTATGGTGCTTAAACAACAAAAACATGTTGTCTCATAGTTCTAGAGGCTGGAAGTCTGGCATCAAGGGGTATCAGTAGGGTTGGCTCTTTCTGAGGACTGTGAGGTAAGGATCAATTCCAGACCTCTTTCCTTGGCTTGTTGATTACCATCTTTTCCTTATTTTCTCTCCTTTTATTCCCTTCCCTCTATGCATGTATATGTGCTCAAATATCTTCCTTTTATCAAGACATCGGTCATATTATATTAGGGCCCACCCTACTCCAGTGTGACCTCATCTTAGCCAATGATATTTGCAATTATTTTATTTATAAATAAGTACACATTATGAGGCACTGGGGTTAGGACACAGACATAAGAATTTGGGTTAGGGGATGATTCAGCCCATGACAACCAGCTAAACCAACTGCTACTGCCCAGTAGTCCATCTTTCTGGAGACCACTTCTCCCTCCACACCAAGTTTATCACCAACCCTACTACTCACAACTCTGACCCTTAGGAGGGTTTCCTTTTACCACTTTCCTTTAGGCCATTGCTAAGTGGGTCAATTTTGGTTCAGATTTCGCCAATGTGTTGCTTTAGCACATCTGAGAACCAGGCTTCAATTATTTTATCCTCCACCAGTCAATCACATGGAAACCCCAGACAGTCATAGGTATAAGCTGAGGTAAAGGTGTGTCAATGCAATAGATAAAGGTGATGTGGTGGCTGGGCCATCTGTTAGTATACTTGAGTCTATAGAGTTTCTTGGATCTAAAGTCAAATTATCGTTCTCATCATACAATGAATTTCTGGTGTGTTCACCTGAACTTATAAGTTAATGAACCTAATAACACCTAGCAACAAGTCTTCTACTTACTTGGGATTCACTGGTCTAGCAATAATTCTTTATCTGGGCCCAGTAGTGCTCTAGGAGCTATTTTACAAAAGGAAAGCAATTCTCTGTCTCAGAATGCATGTCTTTGCTTCAAAGCTCCAGGGGCCTACAATGTAGGTCTCCTAGCGGAGCTTGCCAAAGACTCTGCACAACATTCTCTAGCACCATTTGATCTGATGAGTCAGCAGGCTAAAGTGATAGAGTCGTTTGTAGTTCTATCTGGATCCACTACAGAGACTCATGTTGTTCTAAGTCCCAATAAAAACTGGCAATCTTCTGAATAGCCCAATAAATATGTTGGAGCAAAATTCTCAAACTCAGTAACAAGAAAGCTGGGATAACATGAGGCTTTCCTGCTCTTGGTGTAAGCTGAGACTCCACAGCCAACAGTTCTTCAGAAGTATGAGTAGTTCCCTTTGTCTAGCACAATAACCAGTGCAAATGTCATCAGGTAACTTTGGGGAAGGAATGACAGAATATTTGTCATAGGAGACTGTGGTGGTATTATGGGGTTCTTGCACAAGGAGATCAGTCTCTCCTTCAATCAATGAGCCCTGGGTTTGGGAAGTGACTTAGATCTGGAAACTGGATAAAGAACTGAGTTGTGTTTTTTCTTTTTTTTCCCCACTGTGATTGCTGACAAAACCAATTGCTATAAATCTTAGATTTTGTTTTGTAGCATATTAGTCAAGTGGCACCCTAGTTATCTCTCCATCTATCTATCCTAGAGGTACAATGGCCTGTGGGTCAGCACACAGATCTCTGCAGGTATGCCATCCCTGTTGCCAATAAGACCTTGCTTTCAATTACATTAATGGTTAAATGTTGCCACCTGGTCTTTGCTGTGCTAGAGCACCACCATCTCCATAGATATCAGAGAGGACAGTCCCAAAGTGATATCTCACATGTCAAAGACAACCCGGAGAGAACGGCTACCTACTATGTTTCTCAAACATGCCAGTACTTCTCATCTATTGCCTTGGTAAAGGGAGCATCCGTCCTCTGGCCCACCCAGGGAATAGCCAAATGGTAGTTTTCTGGCATGACATACTAAATCTGTTCTAACACCTCACTGAACATTATGATCCTTCCCTCAATGCTATACTGAGAAAATTATAGCAGCTCTACCTCATTTAGTATAGGCTACTGTTAGTTCCAAGTTTCAAGGAGCCATCCCAGCAGAGTATTAGAACCTATTCCAGGTGTCTCTGTCTGAACATTGAATCCCTGGACACGAATGAGTGCCATTATATCAATAAATTTCCCTCATCTACCCCTCAGATCCAACACCTTCAATAATTCCATGGTCAATCCACTTTAATCCCACCTTCAATCCTCTCCCATAAATGACCTCACAATTTTGGTTTGTAGAATTTCTTTGGCATGTAGACTGTTTTCTTCCAGAACAGGAAATGTTAATTCCAAGTTGGGGCTTTGCAGAGACTTAACCCTGGTTATTAGCCTGAAGGTAATGACATGTCATAGTGGAGACAAGTCTTGAGGAAGAAAGGCATGACACCTGCATCAGGTGAGACTATCATGAGGTCTCCACACAGTGACTGGCTGCTCTCATCTGGCAAAAAGGAAGAAGTTTCCATGCATGGATGGTTCTGGAGAGCAAGGGAGTGCAAGTTCTAAGGATTATCCTCTCACATGTCCCCCCACTCCAGGTCTTAATCTCCCACTGTTTCCCATCAGGACCTGATATAGAGGACTGTTGAGGCTGGCATCAATTTTTGCAGTACTCTTCCTGATTTTTTAGCACAATTTTTCTTGTCACTGCAGGAGACACAGATTCCTTCAAGTGCTTCAACAGAGGCCCTCTGGCTTTCACAAGTTGGTTTGAATTGATAGTTGAGTGACCTGAGCTTGTCATTTTCTTTTTTTTTTTTTAATTTTAGAATAAGGTGGGGGTTTTTGTTTGTTTGTTTGTTTTTTTAGAGGTTTCTGTTATAGGGCACATGTGCTCACCAGAAAGGCAGAGAAAGACAGAGAGATAGAAAGCAAGAAACCACCCCCTGGGAGGATGGCCATGCCGCAATCCCTTCCCCTCCATTCTCCTCTTGGGAATCTTGGGCACACATGCATATGCACGCACCCTGCATGAGTCTAAGCTGCTGGGCCCGGGACTCAAACCGCGGTCGACTACATGGGAGTCCAGCAACATAGCCATTATGCCAACTACTGATCCCTTGTCATTTTCTTACTGTGTACTTCTCAAAGTAATAAAAGCCAGCCACCTCTCAAATCCTTATGATCGCTGTTGTCTCTCTGCTATTCAAGTGTCACAACTACCACATAACCACATGCTTCACAGGTAAGAATGAGTAACTGTGATGCCACTGCGTGCCAGGCCTTATCACAGCCCCCTCTCTCCACTGGAAATGGGACATTTGTCCTCATCTGATTGGTGAGAGATCTAGCTCCCATTCCCCATCCTTAGAATTTCAAAGGCCCTTCCTAGGACCAACTATCTGGTTCCCTAGAAAGCAGAGTCTAAGACGAAGGCTTAAATGTGAATATCTTTAGTGGGAAATGTGACTCCAGGGAGCTAGAATGGAGGATGTGAGGGTGAAATAGGGAAGGAGCAGGAGCTAAAACAAGGGCATGATATCTAATCGTCCATTGTGATGTGTGACTGATTGCTTGGTGCCATAGAAGCCCCTGAGAAGCCCAGTGAAATGTGTCTTAGGATCTGGGTGGTGGGAAGGCCCAAAGCCACAAAGTGATGCCAACAAGAGGTGCCCAGAGGTGCTTGCTCCCTGCCACGGTAGGGAGGCCACCATCTTCTAAGCTGAGGGACAAGGGACCATTAAGAGTAGAAATCCTTTAAGAAGGAGAAAAGGAGTCAGGCCTCTGGGGAGCAGAGGGTCAGGGTAGATCCCAGGAGGTGGGAACAAGATCCAGTGTGAGCCATGAGAAAAGAATAATTAAAGCCTGCACTTGAAGTCCTGTCTGCTCCCATCGTATCTGGGGCTTGGGGACTCGGGTGGAGGGCTCTTCGGCAGATGGTGAGAGGAAACTGAGTAGCAGGAAATAGTGCTGGTTGCCTTTCCTGGTGTGTTCAGCAAAAGATGAGCTATTTGCATCTGAGCCCAGGCCTCCAGCAAATAGGGAGAGACTCACAAGCCGGATGCCTGAGATTGGCTCTATCCCACAGCCCCAGGAAACCACAATTGAAAATCAGTAATCACTAATAAATCGCTAAGCAATGTTACACTGATAGAATTGGCATTTCATTAGCCAGAACGAGCCCTGAGCAGAGAACAAGAGAAGTTGGCGTGGAGTTTGGCAGGGTATAGCTAGTTCAGCCTCAGTCAGGGATAGATTCAGATTGCCGTTTGGCCACTATGGAGAAACAAGCCCTTGTGTCCCCAGCTACTTAGGCTTACAGAAGCTTCTGGAGGCACCTGCTTCAACCTTCTCAGCCTCATTGAGCCCCAGAAGGTCATGGCAGGGTGGTACCTATATGGTGACCCAGCCATGTTTTCTCTTCAGGAATGAGGAGCCAGAGTGTGTCTATGGCTTCTCAGATGGGCCATGGCTGGGGTAAGCAATGAAGTGCTCTCAGAAGGGCTTCTTCATGACAGGGTTGGGGACAGGGGCAGGACAGGGAGGAGGCTGTGCTGTGTTCAGCTTCTAGATGGCTGCTGAAAGGGTCAGCATGGCACCTTCACAGCTCTAAAGGTTGATGCCATGACCCTCCTAGCGAGTCAGGGACCTGCTGTCAAGTTCAGTGGATTTGATTACTGAAGAGTTTATTTTGCTGCTGATGCAACGTGACTCTAGCCTGTGTGATCCAGCTCTGGGCATCACGTTTCCAGCACACAGCAACGAGATGGAAATTTGGCTGCTGCAAAAGGCACTGATTTTGCCTTCTTCTCTGAATCTCCTTTCTCTGAACAGCAGGGACATTTCAGTCCCATGTAAAGCACACACTCTCTTCCTCCTGGCAACTCCCAGTACCGTAAATCCCCATATAGTGCCACCTTAGAAGTGCTTTGGGCAGCATTTCGGTGGTGAGAAGGTCACTCTGAAGCCCAGGTCCCTTAAGAATAAGGAGGTGCCCAGAGAGAACACACTTGAGGAGCAAAGCATCTTCAGGCCTCAGTTGCCTGTGAGCACAGAAGAGAGGGCAGAGAAATAAACACCCAGCTCACAGACAAGAGCAGCAAGCCGCTTCCTTGCCCTTTAGTTATGCAACTCGGCACACCAAGTGGCATCTACACTCAGTTCTCAAGGCAACAGGGCTTCCCTGCTGGCTGACATGCTGCATGGCTGTGGCTGTGCGGCTGCTCCAAGACACTGGCAGCTGCTGCAAGCCTTAGGGGAGGTCCAGAGGGACTCCCTGGAAAGTGCTAGAGACGGGAAGCCCAAACCTATGGGACAGCCAGGAACCTCAGTCCAGAAGAGAAAGGAGCTTGTCCAGATCCCACAGTGGGCCGCTTGCAGAACCAAGTCACGAACGTAGTTTCTTCCTCCCAGGCCAGAGATCGCACCATCTCATGGCAACACTGGCTGCAGGGCCCTGTCCTACTCCATGCACACATTTATTTGTACTCACAAACACTTTGCCTGTCGGTGTATGAAGTCATTTCACAGATGGGATAGAAGCAGCTCACTAAGAGTCAGAAGGGTCCTCAGGACTTATTCTGCCAGTCCTGCCACTGGGCAGAGAAGCATATTTTGCCCTAAGCAAGGATTTCTCTTCAGTGGCTAGACCTCAGTGATAGCTGACATTGGTCCGATGTTAATTCACTGAATCCTCACACCAATTCTGTTAAGTAGGGAACACCAGTAGTCCCGTTTTACAGGTGAGGAAACAGAAGCCCAGAGAGGGTAAACAAGCTATTCTTGATCTCGTAGCTGGTAAATAGCGAAGCCTGGATTCAAAACAGGTTGGCTCCCAATTGCTTGTTTTGTAAATGTGTGTATATGTGTGTGTGTGTGTGTGTGTGTGTGTGTGTGTTGGGAAAGTCATGATGCATTTTTGCATATAAAAACAAGAAAATGTATCATGACTTTCTTGATGACCTGATATATCAAACAAACATAAAGTCCATATTGGATGAGAGAGAGGCAGGTACCTTGGCAGGTCTCAGCACATCACAATCCTCTTCCTTCCCCAGCCTTCCAACTAGTCAGGATCTTGGCACGTGCCCAGTGCGTTTCTGGTCAACACAGGATCTGAGCCATGACCAGCCACGTGGCTTCCAGCTCTGCTGTGCAGTGCATTGCTATCTGTGCCACTGAGGCTGAACCCTAACAGCTTGCCATGGACAGAACCATGCTCTGTTCTCTCTTACAGGATCAGTGTGATGATTCACTGTGGCAATATCTGTTAGGTGTCAGCACCTGCTGCTAAGGACCCCTCCAGCTTCAGTGTGGCACATGCATTGTCTCTAATGACAAGTCTGAGATAGTTGGCCTTGTGTCTCTGCTCCCCAAGAGTGTGCAACTCAAGTCCAGTGCTCAGCACACAAAAGTATTCAGAAAAGTCTCCTCCATGCATTTGATCATACAGATGCACAGGCGTTCTGTGTTGTGCAGCAACTCTGTGTCCAAACCTGTGCCGTGCAGAGCTGGGAGACAAGAGGTAGTACCCAAAAGCACACAAGGCACAGGTTACTGAAGACACAGGTGAGGCAGCAGCTGCAAGCCAGGGTTGGGAGGCAGCACTAGTCAGCGTGGGTACCAGAGCCCCAAGTCCAACAGGTCCGTTCTTTCTCCTAGGCTTTAGCTGAGGCTTCCTGGCTGCACAGGAGTGTCCTAGTTGACCAGGGACTGGAGCGCCTCTTGTAGCCTAGAGGGGATCACTCGTGCACAGCACGGGGGTGTGAGAGAACACTGTGCTCTAGAACCGTGAGCATTTGCTGTGTCCAGCACATAAGCTACCTTGTGTGGGCTGGGGGTAAACCCAGAGCACAGGGCAGCAGAGCATCAAGTCCAAGCCTTCTTATCAGATGAGGTTACCCAGCTAGGGTCAGACTTTCGGGGACCTATAATCTCATTTGCTTTCCAATTTATCTCTTCTGGAATTGGAATGTCCATCTCACATCTTGGAAGCAAATAATCTATTCCCTGGTTTCACAGATTCACAAAAGAAGAGAAATGTTGCCCTGGATGGATTCTGCCCCAAGTCTCACCCATACCTAATTCAGATGACTCTTGAGTAAGGTTTGGGACTGGGAGTTGGTAGTTGGTACTGGGGTGGGTTAAGACTCTGGGGAGTGTCCAGATGAAATGAATGCATTTGCATACAAGAAAGACATGAACTTTGCAGGACCAGAGGGCAGACTGTTATAAATGAAATTGTGTCCCCTCCCCCAGCAAAAATTCACATCAAAGTCATATACCCCAGTATCTCAGAAAGTGACCTTCTTTTGAAATGGGGTCATGCATATATGATGAGTTAAAATGAGGTCACACTGGAGTAGGGTGGGCCCTTCGTATATGACGGGTGTCTTTAATAGAAAGGAGAAATTCCAAGGCAGAGGCATACATTGAAGGAAAGCAATGTGAAGACACACAGAGGAAAGGTGGCCATCTGCTATCCAAGGGAAAAGGCCTAAAACAGATCCTTCCCTCACATTCCTGAGAAAGACTGAGCCTTGCTGACATGCCTTGATCTCAGACTTCAGCTTCCAAAACTGTGAGACAGTCCGTCTCTGTTGTTTAAGTTACCTGGTCTGTGATGCTTTGTCATGGTGGCCAAGGTCATGCAGAGCCAAGTCAAATGGACCATATATGCTAGGCAAAGGAGGTGGGACTTTAGCCCTGAGGGCAATAGGGAGCTAGGGAAATATTTTAAGCAGGAGAGGATCTGCACTGTAGAAATTTTCTCTAGTGTCTGTGAGGAGGCTGCACTGAGTGGAGAAGACTAGAGGTGGGAAGACAAGTTGGGACATGGTTGCTGCACTCTCCCTAAAAGTAGGAGGGCTGCCTGCACAAAATTATAGTAAGAATAAGCAGTCATAGTAGTGGCACTATATTTAATTTTGCAATGCTAACTGGTCATTTACACTGTGCTAGGTGATTTGTAGGGATTATTGTATTTAATAATTATAAAACCTGCTGAAGTGAGCACTATTCTTATCTCCACTCCACAAACTAGGAAATTTGCCCAGGCCACAAAGTTAGTAAGTAGTGGGGCCAGGATTTGAACCAGGGAATCTGGCGGAAACACCTGTGTGTGATGGTATATTGGCAAATGTTTAACATCCAGCCCTCATTTGTAGTGTTTGCCCATTTCTGTGATGTAACTACTCACACCATGGCCAATTCAGCTACCAAAGTGTTATCAACAGGCAGACAATATTTCTGAAAACGTAACAGTCCTTTCTCACAAGCTGATGCAAGCCAGTCAGCTAGCAAGTGCCAGGCACAGAGCTAGACAGAAGTGTGAGGTGCATGGTACTTCCCTTCTCCCTGGCGATCTTTATATTACTGGGATTCTAGTGAGGCTACTCAGTTCCAGACCACCAAAGACATTCGAATCTTGGTTCCAGGGCTGCCCTGGATCATATTAATCTTCTGAATAGTTCTGCAGCGTTTAAGCATTGTGCATCAGAGAGGATTACATATGGCTTACTGTGGTTCAAATACTAGACCTGATGTCTTAAAAAGCACACTGTGTGTGTGTGTGTGTGTGTGTGTGTGTGTGTGTGTCTATTTGTGTGCATGTGTGTGTGTGTTTGCATGCTCAGGGATTGTAGTGTGACCAGGCCCTATTGAATAGTTGTTTCTGTCTTGTGCTCGCTCGCTCTCTCTTTCTCTCTCTCTGGCATGTGCATGTTCCCTCTAACATTAAGAAAAATATCTTGATTTGGGGTCAGCAGGCGGAGTGGTGGTTAAGGTATACTGGACTCCCATATGGCTGAAACTGTTTCTTCCCAGACCTGTTGGCTTGAAAATCATGAAGAGCGCATATGTGTGTATGCACAAAATTCCAAGAGGAAAATGGAGGAGAAGGGACTATGGCATGGCCATTTCCCCTGGGGGGTGAATTCTCACTCGCTCTCTCTCTCTCTCTCACTCTCTCTCTCTGTCTCTCGGGTGAGTAAACATACCCTATGGCAAAATAAATAAAAATTTAAAATACCTTTAAATTTTTGGGGGGGGGGGTTCCACAGTGAGTAACTGTGATCTCAGACAAATTGCTTAACCTCTCTGAACCTCAGTTTGCTCAGCTGTGGAGTTCATTTTTTAGAGGCTTCATTAAGCTCACGGGTATGAGGCACAGTAAGTGAGGACATGTGGTAGGTGTCCACAAGCTTTAGCTGTTTTTATTATTTGCAGTACAATTGCGTTTTCTCAACCAAGATCACCTGGAGCGTGTTGTCTGGCTTTTCTACAGACATCCTGGGTGGCGTGCCTGCCTGATGAGGAGCCCGGCTGGTTTCCTGGTGTTGGGTCACATTAACCTTCTGAATGGTCTTAGCAATGGTGCGGCAGCAGCCTAGCTGGTTGCTAGGACAGCCACCAGCTGAGTTTAGTTGAGTGTGTGTGTGTGTGTGTGTGTATGTTTTTTTTTTTTAATCACAAAATTGCAAATGATCTGAGGGGTTCTCGGACAGTGGATAGAACCACTTCCCATGAGGGGTCTCAGTCCTGTCTGTGCTGTTGGAAAAAGTGTCACTGCATGAGGAGTATTAATTAGCAAGCCATCTGCATACCTTTTCCATACAAAAGCTTTGATAATGTCTATCAGTCTATGCAAGGAAAACTGGCAACATCGGGTTTACATCAATTCCCCACATTGTTTACTCACCTCTGGCCAGTGACCATTTCCCATCCTTAGGTCGGTGCTGTTGTGGCCTTCTGGAAGCAGCCTTTGGGGGAAGGTGCTGTGGAGGGAAAAATGACTTGTAGCCAGTGTTTGGGTTCCGGTGAAATCGATTCAAGCCATTCTACAGCCTCTTAATTAACTACTTGCTTGCTAATGAGGGCTTTTTTCTTAAAAGTTCCTTAAATCAGCAGTCACCAGGAAATTTATAATCAATATTTCAACAATTTCCCATTTGTTTCTATCGTGCTTCTTAAAAATGCTTATTGCCACCAATATCTCCAAGAAAATTTAAATTATTCAAGAACTTGGCGAAGAGACACCATTCGACTTGCTTCCTAGTGGCTCTCAGCACCCCACCAGGACACAACGCCACATATCCTTACCCAGGACCCACGTCTGGCTTCTGGCCTGGCACTGACTCACCTTTTACCAGGCACTTGGGGAGTTTGCAGGGTGCCCAATACTAAGGTATTTGAAGCTATGAGCAGGTCCAGAGTTTTCATCTGGATTCATTTCACTTTGTCAGATTCAAGGCATGTCTCCTGTCTTTGGCAATGATGGGATAATAATCATAATAGCACCCTCCTTTTGAAGGGCTATCATCCTAGGGGCTAGGTGCCCCTCCAGGAGTGGTCCCTGGTGCATGCACGGGGCAGTGTGCCTCTGACCACACCCCAATAAGCCAGGTACTTCTGTGAGCCCATTTTACAAATGCAACATGTGAACTCAGGGGCAGCAGGATCTGGGTGCGCATGGTGTCTCCTGCCTCCCAGATTCAGTTCAGGAGCTATCCCTTCAAGGCACAGTCGCCACCTTGGCCTTCCCATGCGAAGTGATCTGTCCTTATTCCTGTCCCAGCCCTCTGTGGGCAGAGATAGCAGTCACTGAGGCCAGGACTGCAAACGCCAGCCCACAAGCCCTGAGCCAAGGCCCCAAGATCCCAGAGCTCAAGAGCCTGGGGGCTCTAGCCTTGCTGGTGAGCTGTGGGGTACAACCTTGGGCGGGGGGGGGTGTGGGGGCCAAAGGTCCAGGGAGCAAGAGGATGTGGTGCCCTTCAGGTGAGCACACCCAAGAGCCTCTGAGCATGCGTGGGACTGGGGATGCTAGGTCCCTTGCTGAGCCCTGTTACACCCATTACCTCACTTCCTCTCTCTAGATCTGGATTCTGCCATCCAGAGAATACTCTGAAAACTACCTCCACCCCATCCAAAGGTCAGCCTTGAAACCACAGGGAGGCTGTGAGGGAACCCCAAAGTACACTGCAGACTTATGAGACAATGAATCACTGAGAATAGAATCTCGTGGAGTCAGAAAAGGGCAGTTAGGGTCATGCATGACCAGAGGAGGGAGGGTGCCTGGGTATGATGGAACACTGAACAGGCTCTCTAAAGGAGGAGGTCTTTGAGATAAGCCCCAATGATAAGGCAGCATTTTGACAGAAGAACTGTCAGAGGGAATGAATGAGCGAAGGTATGAGTGTGGTCAGAAGCAGGGCTTGTAAGTTGTCAGCCAGCAAGCCAGCCATGCAGGGTACCCAGGGACATGTGTAAAGGCATCAAGAAAAGATTCTGGAAATAGACATATAGGCTGGCGCCGACCTGTGGAGGGACTTGAACGCCAAGCTCAGGAGTTGGGACTTAATGTCATCAGTAGTAGGGAGTCATAGAAGGCTTCAGACTGATGAACGCCATGTATCAATGGAGCAACAGGATGTCTATTTTTTCTTTCCATCAGCATGAGTGCTCCCCATGGGCCCCACCTGTAGAGGCTGTGGGCAGAATTCCACAAGTGTCCCAGTCAGCTCACTTGCATAGATTCATAGGAATGTACCTGTGAGTGACAGATTTGGGTCAGATCACTGAAGGCAGGTGCCATGTTGGCCTTGGCATGGTGCCCTGGAACCCAGTAGCTCAAGCCCAACCCTTTGCTCATCAGCCACTTGGCAGCCAGGCCAGGCCTTCTCCTAGGAAGGGACAGTGCCTTGAGACCCCTATGGGATCCCTCTCTTTACAGAGATGCAAAGCACAACCACACACACACTAAACTCTGGCGACCATGTTAAGGGGGAGTAGCTGACTGCTCTGCCGCGCTTGCGCTGCACACGTGCTACTGCACATGTGTCTACACTTCTCTGAGCCTCCCATTCCCTCCTCTAGAGTGTGAAGGTGTCAATGGCTTACACCTGGGGGGTACATGGACTCATGCAGGTAAAGCACAGGCGAGGCCTAGGCACGTGGAGGGAGATGTACTGTTAGCTCAAAATTGGAGCCTGTATTTTGGGTGACCAGAGGGCCCTGGTTCTCCTGGCCAGTCTACTCAGTGAGGAGAAAGCTCTCTGCCAGCCTCCATCTCTATGCTCCTCTCACTGTCACTCTCTCCAACAGTAACTGAAAGAATGACTCTGTGTGGAGCTGGCAGTGGTGTGGTAGTTAAGGTGCTGGATTCCCACATGACTGACCATGGTTCAAGTCCCAGACCTGGTGGCTTCAAAATCATACTGGACGCATGTATAAGTGTGCCCAAAATCCCAGGAGAAGGGATTCCCCCCCAGGGGGTGATTTTCCACTTTCCATCTCTCTGTCTTTCTCTGGTGAGCACATGTCCCCCTATGTCAAAAACATAAAAAAAAATTTTAAAAAAGGGGGGATCTCTTTCTGTGCCTCTGTGACTGACTCACAAGCCTGGAAAGGTATGCCGGATGTCATGCTAAGACCTGGGAAGGCTGTGATGAGCAAAGTGTGCCAACCACGGGCCATCCTCCCAGCTCCAACCTTGGAGGAAGTCAGCTAAGGGTAAGTGCTGCGGAGAAAGCCAAACAAGACAGGAGAGAAAGTGCAGGGGTTCTGTGGGGCTTTGAGGTATTACACCAAGTGGGAGTGGTCAGGTTTCATTTATGTCATGACTAAAGGAAGGAGCCAGCCTGGGGATATCTGAGCCCCAGGAGACAGTCTGTGCAAAGGCCCTAAGGCAGGAAGGTCCCTAGTCCAGTGAGAAAGAGTGAGGAGACCTGTATGGCTGGGACAGAGTAAGCAGAGTAGGAGGGAAGTCGATGTCATCCAGGTGGGGGAGAGGTCCATGTCGTACAGGGACTTACAGGTCACCAGGAGCACTTCAGTTTTACTTGGAATGACATGGGGACTAGCAGCGGGGTTTTGCACAGAGATCAAGGAACAGTCTGTGAGGGAAGCTTGAGGGGAACTAACAGGGCAACCTGTCAGGCAGGGACTGGAGTGATTCAGGTGGGAGGTTGAGGGGAGGCTGGGGCCAGGGAGGAGTGGTGGAGGAGAGAAGGCTGGGATTCCACAATGTACAATGTACGGGAGAAGAGACAGCAGAATTGTCGGCTAGACTGAATGTGGGGTGTGAGTGAAAAGGAGGGCTGAAGGAAGTGTCCAAGATGTTTGGCCTGGGCAACCTTTAGGATGATGCTGCCATACTGAGGAGGCAGCCTTTGGGCACGTGGTTTTGGGAGATGGCCAGGGGCTCAGTTTGGTGTGGGTCATGTGGTGTCTGAGATGTCTGGTGGGCATCTGAGATGTCTGGTGGTGCCAAGCAGGCAGTTTGCCACCTGAGGGCCATTCGCTATGACCTCGCAGGCAGCTCAGGACACTCTGGGGTAAGGGGCATCTCACATCCCACTGGGGAACGAAGCCACATGAGCATCAAGGGGAGGTGCTGGGAAGAGAACCTCATCTTCCATCTCCTTGGCTAGTGTACTTTGAGGGAGGGGAGGGAATTTTCAAAGCGATCTAGCCAGTGCTCTGTGATAGACATGGTCACACCCCATTCAGCTTTGTCCAATCTAATTCTCTTCAAGAGCTCCATGCTCTGGGGGGATGGCAGCAATGCTCCATGGTCACAGATGACTCCTCTTGGCTGGGCCTTGGAGGTAAGCACTGTTATGTGTTCAGTCAGCCAGAGAGCAACAGTTGCTCCTGGCCACTAGCCCTCTCTAGAGTTGGGCCCAGCCAAGGTGGATTCCTCCCAACAGTCAGCTGAGCCCTTGGGCTAGCCTGGCCCCATGGGGCAGAGCGCGCCCTGGCGTCAGAGCTGCTGCGGAGCCAAAGACAAGCTCCTATGAGTGTGGTTGGGCGGGACGCAGCTCCACAGGGAACTTCGGGAGCCACTCCGAGGCTAGCGGCCCGTCGAGGCTAGCGCCCAGTCCCATCGCATCCACATAGCCCCCGAAGGGATTTTGCTTGGTTTTCTAAGGAAGACCCGCAAAGCGCCGAAGGCGTGGTCCTTGAAGGAAGAGAGGCGGAGTGGGCAGTAGGCCCACCCCTTTATTTGTGGTCCTGCTGCTCAGTGCGGGCCCTAGTCCAGTGTCACTGCTGTCAGATGCTGGGTCCGCGTGATGTGCTTAGTCCCTGTCGCCACTGGCACCTGGCAAGTCCAGGTCAGAAAACGCACTGGGGCGTTTGGAGAAGGGGGGTAGCCCAGGAGAAGAGTGGAGCCGCCAGGGCAGAGGGCAGAAAGGGCACGCTGGCCCACCGGCCGTTCGCAGTTAACTGTGCTCACAGGAGCCACAGGTG
>NW_006209292.1:1431959-1432676 GCF_000334495.1 Tupaia belangeri chinensis | reverse complement strand
GAGGACCGTGAAGACAACGCAACCCACCCACCCTCCCGACAGCCAAACACTGCAAGTGGACGCCCAGCCCTGGGGGCACAGGGTCCCTGGGGGCGGGCCACTGGCTCCGGGGTCCTACCTGCCCAGAACCAAAATGGGGGCATGGAACGGACTATTTTTTGATGAGGCTTCGGGCGCTCCAGAGACCTGGCATTTCTCTCGCGCCCGCGGTCCCTTTCTGCCCCCCATCCCACTCCCGTGTCTCTGTCTCCATCTCCTTCCCCTTCTCCAGGACTCTATCGATGCCTCTCAAGGACTTTCTTAGCACCTCTCTTGCCCAGTCACTAAGGTGAGCTCCCGCTGCTGGCTCTCTGTCTGTGGGGCCCCAGCTCCCGAGCTCAGCCTCCCCAGACTTGGGCATCTGCCTGAGGTGTACAGGTTCCCGAGGGCACCCGCCCCGCGCTGGCCCTAGGTGCGCTCATGGAGGGGCGCTGGGTAACCCTGCGGTCACCTCTCCCCTTCACCTCACGCTCTGAGCAAGCCACCTGACGCTACGCAGAGGTCGCCCTCCCATGCCTGCGGGGCCGCCGAAGTGAGTGCACACCTGCCCCTTCTGGGACTCAGGTCCCTTCCCAGCTGCCAGGGGTCCAGTTGCCAGAGAAATGAGGCGGCCTCGGAGAAGCCAGCCGTTGGTGGCCGCTTTCCCCTTGGAAGAGGGGCGGGGGGGGGGGGGGGGGG
>NW_006209292.1:1429988-1431362 GCF_000334495.1 Tupaia belangeri chinensis | reverse complement strand
AGGCGGGTGCGGGAGGTCCGACTGCTCTGGTGGCTCGGGGGTGCACTTGTGGTCCCCACTATGGTCCCCATCGCTGAGGATCTGGGGCCCTGGGGTGCTGCCATCCAGAGGACCCCAAAGTTTGCTCCGAGCACACGGTCCACCTGGCGCTGCGGGCGGCCGCCCCACTCTGGGACTGGCCCTGGTGAACTCTCACCTCCTGCTCCTCCGCGCCTCTGGGGTCTGAAAATCGGGTGGGGACGACCTCGTACCAGGGAGGGAAGGTAGAGAGGTGCCAACTGCGCGGGCTCCCCAGCTGCGCAGAGCTCCCTGGAGGTTCCCACTCCATCCCAGAGCCCAGGACCGCTCACGACGGGAGCCCGGTGCCACCTGCGACGCTCCAGCTCCCCGATCCCCGGCAGGTTCGCTGTGGGCGCTGGGCGAAGGGCGAACTGTATCTCCAAGCCAACCCGCTTTGCTGCCTTGGAGCCGGAATGTGGAGAGTGCGCGCCTAGCCAGCAGCCCAGCTCTCCCTTCCCGGCCAAGTCCTCAACCCCGAGCAGAGCTGGGGCTCTGGGCAGCTCGATTGGGCTCCTGTCTGGCTCTCCTGGCATCCCAGCGCCAGACTTCGCGCTCTGGGCGCCCGGGCATCCTCGAGACGGCAGAGCCCCGCGCCTGGCGCCGGCCAGGGCAAGCGGGAAGCCCCCCAGAGCGCCGCCAAATACTTTCCCAGCCAGTTTACTCTGCCAGACTCATCCCCATGCAGTGTGTCGGAAGCCTCCTAGAAAGCTTGTGATGCCATCCGTTTCTGATCCGTGATTAACTTTAGACTCTGTTTTTTTTGCCACAAAACTCGCTCCCGAAACCGTCGGAACCAGGGCTAACACGCGCCTCAGGCCGCGCAATTCACTCTCGGTCGCGCTCCTGCATCTGGGTGCGGCTGAGCCAGGCACCCCGACTGTGTGCGCAGGCGGGAGCAAAGGGAGACTGGTGGACGAGGGGAGAAGGGACTCTCCTCGAGGAGGTGCTTGTAGTTGCGTGTGGCAGCAAAAGCAACCCCCTGGGGCGCCGTGCCTGAAGCGAACGTGCCATTTGCGACCAGCCGATCAAGGCCCGCACTGGGACATTGTCTGCGAGGGCGAGAGAACCAAGCTTGGGAGAGGCAGCCGCGCTGGAACAAAGACGCAAAGTCCCCCGAGCCTGAGCAATTTCTAAAGAGTTAGCTAGGGAGAGGGCCTGGGTCTCCCCGGGAGACCTCCGCGGAAATCGTGCCGCCCGCACCGTGCCCGGTCGCGGGCTGGAGAATCGTGTCCCCCTGCTGCGGTGAGCCTGCAGGCAGCATCGCAGCCCGGTGCCCACCGGCCGGGCGGGGTGGATTGAGCACCCGCCGGGGCT
>NW_006209292.1:1423934-1429138 GCF_000334495.1 Tupaia belangeri chinensis | reverse complement strand
CCTATCTTCCTTACACCTGTCCTGCCCCCCCCTCCCACCCCCCCCCAAAAAAAATAACAAAACAAAAATTGCAGGACCTGGGCTTGCACCGAAGAGTGTTAAATAAAAGTAGTCTCTTGCCATCCTGCCTGCCTGCCGGCTCTCCCGGTCCCCGCCCCCGCCCCCAAAGTGGTCGCTTCTCTGCTCCTGAAGTTCACTTGGGGAAAGGGATACTGACAACAAGAAAAAGTGACAAATAAGAAGTGGGCGGGACCGGAGTTCAGGCTGGTGGATAGGTCTCCAGAGCCAAGTCAGGTTCTCCCTGATCTCTTGCTGCCCCACCCATTTCCATGAATCTAAATGCAAAAGAACACTCCTCTGATCTTTGTAGCAGAAGGAGAGTCATTAACCCCTGGCTCCTACCCCCCTCCACACACATATATCCCAACTGCATACAAAACCCCCCAAAAGTAATCAAAGGGTAAACTACTGGTTCTACCTTCTCCTCCCCCCTTTCCGCATTTTCTCTTCTGGAGCAAGAAGATAATTGGAAAATAAAGCTGCTGATGTGCGAGATGGAACATATGGTGCCTCCAGAAGAGAGAAGCTGAAATGGCCTTGAACCTGCCGGACAGACCAGCTGTTTGCTGCCAGCCCAAGCGGCTAATCAGCTTCTTCCCCTTAAAGTAACAGCCTGCTTTTCTCTAGCTGGCCAGTTTGCATATTAAATAGGGTATTCTTCCGAGGGAAAAGTGATAGGCTCCCAAATAGCTTTGTGTTTTTTGGTTCTCTGCTGCTCTTCCTGCTCCACCTCTGCCTCTGCAGTGGGAGCATTTCATTCAATGCTGATGGAAGAAGGTTGCTCAAAGTGGAACCTGGGAATGGGGAGGCCAGAAAAGGGAAGGAGAGAGATGGAGCTGAGAGATTCCCCAATGTGGGGTGGGAGGAACTTTCCGTTTTGGTCCTCTTGGTTTTGATAAAACTAGCAGTCCTTCTCTTCCCCCTTTAAAAATATCACAAAGAACTGAAGCTTCCTTCCAAGAGCTCCTTTAAAAATCACCCTCTTTCTCCTCCTCCAGCAGTGACCATTTTCAGTTTTCCTTCAGTATTGAGTGTTTGAGACAGGAGGCAGTTTGCTATGGGAAGAAGAAAGGCTTTAGGAGATACGAGGAACTTCCATGTTAGGAAATCATTAGTAAAGGGTGACTTCGTCTGTTTTCCTGCCACTGACGCCGACAGTGACACAGATGTGTGGGTTGAAACAGGAACGTCATAGAATTTTTAAACCCAACCAGGAAATAGCCTGTTGCTGGGGTGGGGCTGGGGGTGGGAGCTATACATTCACTGTGTTTTGAGGTAGAAGATGCGCTTTTGTCCATCCAATCCTTTTCACTAAGGAAAGGGGTTTTACAAACTGGCCAGCTATTTAATCTTTTTTTCCCCCTTTTAAATTGATAAAGGTTTAAAATGCACCTGTAAATGTGACTGGGGTTGTGAAAAGGGCAAAGCTGCTCTTAGACCTATTTGGACTACTTCTCTCCTGTAAAGGTCTTCACATGTCTAGTAAGCCCTTTTAATTTAACATTCTGGTTTTCTGACTTTTTTCCCCCTGCAACAGTGCATTGCAGAGAACATTAGCCTGAGAGCTGGGAAACTTGAGTTCTAGAAAACTCTTCCTAATCACTAATTAGCAGAGTGATCCTGGGTAAGTCTGTACTCATTTTGGCCCATTCCCCATGTCATCTGAGCCAGAGTCTCTTTCAGTTCTAAGATACTCTGATTTGTGAGTGCAAATGCCATTTTCTGGGAAAGTGAACAAGCAAGCTTATCTTTGTCATTGGGGAAAACAACTAGATATATGAAGAAATGGGGCTGAGATTTTGAGGGGCAGGAAAAAGGAGGAGGAGTAAAAATTGACAAAAGGCCGATCAAAACACTATCAAAATGGGAAATGTCTCCTGTCTTGTGTCTTTTGTAAATGTGAACTTCTAACTGAGAATGATAGACAGTGGGAGGCAACCCAGGGGCCTCTTGTCCAGTACTTCAAATCCAGCCATCTCAGGGCCTGTCGATGACAGGCCCCCTAATCACTGGGTTGGTCTGCACATAATGGGGTCTAAACTCTTTGAAATGAGACTGGCATATTTCCAAAGGACTCATCTAATACAGAGCAGATTCGCTGCTCTGCAGTTACTTAGCAAAGGTTTCAAGGGCAAAGAGGCCTTCCATCCACACATGTGCACCACTGGGGTGTGGGTTCTGAGCTCACAGTTGAGCCATTTCTTCTCTTCCTAGTCCAGCTGGGTATTTTTTTAAATCACATTTCCAGTGTTGAGAGGACCCAGCAGCCATCCACGGATCTGCCACTGTCCTGCTCTTTGTTAATATTGATTTTTTTAAGCGGGTGGGGGAGAACGTTATGAAGAAGGACCTTTTATCCTCTGAGCTCTTTAGCAATTATCTTGCTGCCATAAATGTTGATACACATATAATGGATGTAACTAAAAAATCTCCTTATCCAAGCAGAAAGACTGTTGGAGCAGGTAGAATGCTGAGAGTGTGAATACACCAACCTAGATGTCTCTGGGGAGGGAGCTAAATGATGGAGGAACAGGAGCCAGTTACTATGATCAGCACAACAAACTAATTCCCGTCATACACTTCTCACAACACCTCCACCGCAAACCACCACTGCCACTGCCGCCACCGCTGCCACCACCGGGTAACCTAGGCAGCACCCGTCAGCTGTAGGGCAAGAAAGCAGGAGCTCAAAGCTGTGATGGAACTGGTCTGCCTTTTCAGACATGAAGTCCTCAAACATCTTTGTTTTTTTTTTTTTTGTTGTTGTTGTTGTTTTTGTTTTGTTTTGAGAGAGGTTTTTTTCTTTTTTTGTTGTTGTTTTTTTGTCTGTTTTTCTGGAGAGGTTTTTCTTATTGGGCGCGTACACTCGCCAGAAAGACAGAGAGAGACAGAAAGCGAGAAATCACCCCCCAGGGGGATGGCCACGTTGTAATCCCTTCTCCTCCATTCTCCTCTCGGGATCTTGGGCACGCACACACACGCGCCCGGTGTGAATTTAAGCCACCGGGTCCAGGACTCGAACCATGGTCAACTACGTGGGAGTTCAGCGACATAGCCATTGTGCTAACTGCTGGTCCCAAACATCTTCAGGGCTTCGAGGAGGGAAATTTCATAAATTGGAATGAACTTATGAGGGATTTTGTTGTAAACACTTAATATTTTTGTTGTGTCATTGTTGTTTAGCCTGTAAAGGTACCAGAAGAAGAGAAAAATCCTCAGTGGACATTTTAGTCTGGAGTTCCCATAGAGGTGAGAGGAGCTTGTTGTGTTAAAGGATATTTACATATGAATGCATGATCAGGTCGTCTCTTGCTCCCAAATTACCAGCCCAGGCTCCCAAAGCATTTCCAAAGCAATCATATGTGTCACAGTCCAGAAAGATCCCCCTGGGAAGGAATAGCAAAAGACCTTGCTGCCAATGGGCACTGAGCTCTGCGGAGGAAAAAGCCCTTTGCAAAGTCTAGGAGAACTTCCCTGGCCCAGAGGGACTTTCCCAGGTGCTCTCAGGCTCTCCCAGCATCAGACTCCCCACTCCCTTCCCTGGCCTATGGAGGACTAGTCCACCTGTGCCACTTAGTCCTGCCCTGGCTGCCCTCTGCCCCCAAGGCAGTCCGTGCCCCTTTCTGCAGTCTGGTGGGAGCCTCCCAGGCCCCCATTTCCTGGGGGGTGAGCAGCTGCTTTAACCCCCTTGTGCACCTGCCCTTGCTCTGCTCAGTAAATTTCCATCAGCTGGGGTTTGGGAAATGCCATTTTCTCAGGGCTAAGAACTGCTTTCTGAGACCCAGAGGTTGGGCAGACCATGGGACTCCATCGTGTTGGAAGGGGGTGTGTCCAGCCGGCCCCTGTGTTCCCCCTTTCTTCTATTTGTGGGAATACTTAGACATTAGGCCTTGGCAACACATTCCTGTTTTTTTGTAGAGAGGGTCACTGGGGGTTGCAGAGTCTCAGCTAGTGAATGGCATCTGTGCCTTCCACCTTGGCAGGGGAAGTGTGGGTCTTTGGAGATTAAAGGCAGGACAAATGCGAACTCCACTCATCTGGGATGTTTTGGGGGAAGCCAGAGTCCTCTGTTTATCTGTCCTGGGCCCCAGCTCTCCTCATGAATAGTGCATTTAGATTTTGCCCAGCAAACCCTCCATCCTTGGCTTCTTTTAGTGGCACAGACACTGGGATGCTGGCACAGAGTGGGAGGATAGGACCGGCTCCAGTTTCCTTTGAGTGGCACCCTAGCCAATTGATCTCTGTGGCTGCATATGGGTAACTACAAACCCCGGTGCTGAAAGATGGAGACTGAATACCAAGACCCTGTGCTTTTACAGAAAAAGAAACTGAGGCCAGAGAGGTGCCTGGCTTTTCTGAGGGGATACAGGAAAGGGAGCCCGAAGTAGACAGAGCTCTGGTCTCATATTCACAGTCGGGTCTGAATACCTATTTTGCACCCACGTGTGAGCAGACAGGCTTTCCCGTGGAGGGAATGTGTGGTAAGAGGAAATGCAGTGTGGAGGAGGGCTGTCTCTACCAGGGTCACTTGTGTCACCTACACTATGAGCACCGTGTGTTGCACTGGGAGCTGCAGAGTGGGAACAGCTCTGGCTGTCATAGTGGTGCCAAGCTAAGGCTCAGTCTGGAGTCCAGGCAGTGGTTTCAAGTCGCAGCTGGAGAGCTGGGCAGCCAGTCCCTGCCGGGCGGGCTCCATGTGCAGGTGCAGGTGCAGGAGGCTGTCTGGTTTTCCATTCTTAGTGAGACCTCAGTGCTAATCTCTGCCTCTGGAGCTGCAGCGCCGACCTGGGTGTTTCCAGTGGGACAGTCGTTTCGGTGCAGTTGCCCACGTCACATGCCTTGCGTGTCTAATTCTGAAAGACTGGCATGCATTATGCTAGGTTTGGAGAGGAGGGCACAGCGTTCCTAAGCCGCTTGTCTGTCAAGGATTAATTTAACCTCTAATTACTACATTTTCCTCGCAGTTTGCTGCATGAACATGTTGTAGCAAAGCTGAAAGAAGTATGCCATTTTGTTTTGCTGCCTCTCTGCAATTAATTTCTGTGATGTAGAGTCAGATC
This sequence comes from Tupaia belangeri chinensis, assembly GCF_000334495.1. NCBI lineage: Eukaryota > Metazoa > Chordata > Mammalia > Scandentia > Tupaiidae > Tupaia > Tupaia belangeri. Next base: position 1,424,018 of record NW_006209292.1, on the reverse strand, counting down.
TGACACACTTGGTGTGAAAATAATTGTGCTGACATTCGAATGAAATAAACTGAGCAGCCTGGTTATTTCTAGTGATCCCCAGTG
>NW_006209292.1:1420498-1423661 GCF_000334495.1 Tupaia belangeri chinensis | reverse complement strand
GTGTTACCGTGTCAGTTGCAGCCTCAGCCCTCAAAATGGACCCTGAGACAAGCAGGGAGTGTCTCTGTACTAATGCAATCCTGGAGGCATCAGAAACTGCCCACACACCCGGCACAGGCCCTGGGTGTCACCTTTCGACCTGGACTGGTATCCTTGGCAGTAAGGCAACCTGGGAGTCCTTCCTGGTCTGGTATTAAGGCCACTGGAGAGGGCTCCTTCCACAGCTCTTTACCAAACTAAAGTCTCCCAACAGTCTGCCCCTAGGGTCTAACCTATTCGGATCTGAACCTCTGCAACAGTGAAATCACAGGATTACACTGATGAAGATTCTCCAAGAAGGTGTGTTCTCCTCCTCCTAGCTACCCCCTAAAGGTGACAACACCCCCTTGATCATCCTACAGATCTCTTCCACCTCTGCCTTCCAAACTGCAGCAGTGGAGCTGAGAGCCAGCAGCCCATCCAGCTTTGGGTGGCTGGGAAATTTGCCTTCCCAGGCCCTGGGTGGTGGTCTTGGCACCATTGCTTGTGTCCTATTTGGAAGTCCAAAAAGGCTGATTTGTGGGATGATGACTAGGTTAGCTATTTGTCCATTTTCAGCCTTGCCTTTGGGGTTGGCCCTTTGCCCAATCCTGAACAAACCAAGTTTGGGTTCAGCGCCCCACTGGTCTCTTCCTAGATCTTAGACTTGCCCCTCATTAACCTCCCTCCCTTACCTGGACAACTACGGTCCTCTGTTCTCTGTGTCTTACTGGGACTCCCTTCCTCGGGGGACTCTGGAACCTCCAACATGAATTACAGGATGCAAGAGTAGCCACATTTTGGATAGAGTCTGTTCTTTAGGGCACAGGAAGGAAGGAGTTCAGGAGTTAGAGAGGCCCTCCTGCCCTCTCCTCCAGTTGGTCTCCTGAACCTCAAATCCTAACTGAAAGGACTTCTGACCCTCTGAAGCAGGGGCAGCTCCTTGCCTTTTGTGCCTCACAGACTTCCCTGAGGACTTGATGAGAGCACTGGGTCTGCTCCTAAGCTCACCATCCAATATATGCAATGTGGCAGCTCATTTCAGGAGCTCATACACCCTTTTGGAAGCTCATTCATGGTTTCCTTGTGAGTCTTTAGGCAGAGATTAACAATGCCTCAACGTGGCTCCTTAGGCTGTGCCAGACTGGGTGGTCATTCCTGGTCTCTGCATGCATGGGCTCAGAGACCATGGCATGGTGGGAAGAGTACAGACTGTCTTCCAGGTGAGACACTGGCCAGCTGTGGGATTTTAGGCCAGTCTGCGAACCTGCCCAACCTGCACGATCTCATCAACCTCATCCCTCGGGGCTGAGGGGATTATCAGATAAGCCAGTCTCGCCCAGCTCACAGCCTTGTGTGAATTCAAGAGATGCTGTTGGTGAGCTGGTCTTCCTACTATTAGGCTTGAAGCACTTTTTTTGAGGTCTCTCTTTTTCATGTCACTGGTCGCTATTCATTTTGCCTCCGCATTTGGTTGTAATTTAACAGAAGTAAATTAACAAAATTGGACTTCTTTTTGGCGTGAAAATGCCTCTTGTCCCTTTCTCTGACATTGCGTAAATGATACCCAGGAAAACTAGCATAAATGAGTTCTGTCTTGGGAGAAACCACAAAGAGCCTATGGTGTGTCTGGAATCTAGACAGTTTGGGGGCATCCTGACTGCTCAGCCCTCAGTAGCTCTGGAGTGGAGCAGGAGTGTGTGTATCCAGTCCAGTGCCTGGAGGAGGTCCCACATTGCCTGTCATGGAAGTAAGCACACAGGATCTGAGAGGACAGATCCCCTGATTTGGCTTTCCACATTCCAATACCATCACACCTGGCAGCAGAAGGTAAAGTGGATCTTTATTTCTCTCCTCACAATCTCTGAAAGAGCCCAGCCAGCTTTTTGTGAAAACCAGGAGATGGACTTGCCCAGGATCTGCCCAACAACCCTTCCTGGGGAGGGATGCCTCTACCAGGGGGAAGAGGTTGGCTAGGAAACTGAGACCCAGAGAGGAGTCAGCACTTGCCAAGCTGCCAAGACAAGATAGGGGCCATGCATGGATGAGGCCATGTTCTTAGCCCTCATTGGGCCCAGGCTTTCTCCTGGCACTGTCTGGCTCCCCACAACAGTGTCATTGCACTTCTCCTTACAAAAAAAGAACCTGTCATCATATTAACTTGGCCCCCATGAATTCTCAGGTCCTCAGCGTCAGCTCTACAGAAGAAAGAGCTGGTTTTGGAAAGCCCTGTGAACTGTCACAGGGAAACCCTGGCCTTGCCAAGCCTGGTGCTATGCATGCAGTTCCAGAGGTGAGGTAGCCACATGTTTGTAGAGCCATTTCATCCCTTCCCCCTCATCCACATGGAATTTAGGAACCTTTTGGAAAGGAAATGTGTTGCTAGGAGCTTAGGCTCTTACTGTCCTTTATAAAGAGAGGAGTACTGATTTGCTTTGAGTTGGCTTGCAAATAGATTGCAAATGGGTGTCCCCTACCCATTCTTTCTTTTATTAAACCAACTGGGTTTGCCAGGGATGGGTGAATGGAGACCGTGTTGAAAATGAGCATTTAGTACAGGGCATTATGCAGAATTGTCTTAGACTTAATTTCATTATTAATTAGGGCCACGGCAGGGAGGGGAGCGAGGAGATCTTGCAAGTCACTTGAAAGCCAGTGGCACCCAGAAATTTTCAGCACTGTCATATAATCAAACAAAATGATAGGAGTTTGAACATTGCAAGGTGTGGGAGTCGTTGGTTGTCTTTGGAAGATTCACTGTTTGAAACCAGCTTTGGGGGTTCTGGGAGGGCTCCTTGGTGCTATGGTAGAAAAAACAGCTGCCTAAGGTCTGCCAGCCTGTGTGTGCTTCAGGGCCAGCTTTGATATCTAGCCATGCCCCTTTGGACAAGGCATTTTCTCTTTCTGGACCTCAGTTTTCCCATCTGTACAAGGAAGGAATGGACTAGGGGATTCCAAAGGCTCTTCCAGCTCTGACATTCCATGATTCTCTTAAAGTAGCAAGTTAAACTCTAAATTGCTTAACATATTTTAAAAGGATAAGTAATCATTTGTTCTTTTTCAAACTACCAGAGACTTGAAAGCAGAGGGTTTTAATTTTCTTCGGGTAGGTAGGGACTAAGACAATTATGTAAATGACTAACTT
>NW_006209292.1:1409124-1420201 GCF_000334495.1 Tupaia belangeri chinensis | reverse complement strand
CGAGCACATGTACCCTATAGCAAAAACCTCTCCAAAAAAAAAAAAGAATAGGAAAATTGAAAATCCCTTGAAGACCCTCATGTTTTACACATGAGGATGCTAGAGATGGATGTTTTACACATGAGGATGCTAGAGCTGGAGAAAGAGTATGCCTACCCAAGGCTCCCCAACAAGTTGCTGGGAGCTGAGTTAGGCGTCTGCAGCCCGCTGGGCTCCCAGAAAAGGCATTAAGTGGTCAGCAGGTGGTGTGGTAGTTAGGGTGCTGGCCTCCCACGTGGCTGACTGCGTTTTGAGTCCCAGACCTGGTGGGCTTGCTTTCTGACTTTCCTGTTTTCTCCAATCAAATTAAATAATAATAATAATAATAATTATAATAACTTAATTACAATAAATAATTCTTTTCTTAAGTAAAAAAGAAGTAAAGCATCAGGCTCAGGCTCATATGGGACCATGGTCAACAGAACACAGGAAAAGGAATTTTTGCCCCCACCACTACCCCTACATTTAAGAGTTGTTCTCAGCTAACAGTAAATATGGAATTATGTTAATCTTGTACCAATGTCTAATTTAAAAGAAAACAAATCTTTTTAATAATTGGGGGGATAGTCTTTAGGGGCCTGTTATCTCCAATTATTTTATTTTAAACAAATGGGCTGCTTTAAGTTTGACTTCTTTTTTGTCATTTTTCATTATGGCAAGAAGAAAAACAAACCCAAGCTGCCTCACCCTTATTTTTTTTAATGAGTAATAGTTTGTCTTGTCTAAAAGAAGCGTTTAGTTTCTCAACTGTGTGTACCCAGAGTACTCAGTTTTATTTTGTTTTTTAGTCACATAAATGTGCTGGCCATTTATAACTCACAAAGCAATTACAAAGTGCACTCTAATTGCCTGCTTATAGCCAGTGACTCTGTGACAGTCTCCCCTGATTCCAACCTAGCCACCTCTTCTTTTGCTTGAAACCCCTACCATGTGGAGGTGCAGAGTCAGGGAGACCCTGTCCTTGGAGGGGTGCAAGCTGGGTGTCAGAGCCAACCCTGCTGCCTTCCTGTGTGACCTTGGGCAGATCCCTTCCCCTCTCTGGGCTTCACAGTTTCCACCACTACAGTGAGGAAGCTGGCCTAAAGAAACTTCCTGGGGTTTTCCTCATATTATGTTGGATTGTTATATTTAGAGAATGTGACTTGACCAGTGGACTCTATGACCTTTAATTCCTTTCTAGAAGCAACATTCAGTGACGTATCTGAAAGAGGTAGGTGGACATCGAGGCCACAAAAGGTGAAATGGACAGGCACTTTTAAATATATGTGCTTCTCTGACCTCTTACTTCCTGATTGCTGTTGGCCTTTTGGAAAAATGTATTTACTCCCTCCTCTCGCTTCTATTTGACAGGAGCTTTGGCCTTGAAATCAAGGCAAGAAGGAAGGTAGGAAAGGAGGGCATTGGCCAAGATACCATTCTCTTCCCTGAGGGCCATTTCAAGTGGCAGGTTGGCAATTGGGTTGCTACTCCTCTCCCACTTGGATAGTGGGAAAGGAGAGGTTGGTGTGAAACTAGAGCCCAAAGTAATCCAAAATTGATAGTTGAGTGCTGGTCAGTTAAGCAGCTGATCAGAATTTATCAACATTTTGAAAAATAGACCCAATAAAGATTTTGTGTGTCTGTTATATGCCAGACCCTGTTGGAAGATGACTGGCTGACTGGCTGACTGGCTGACTGGCTGACTGGCTGGAAAGATAGGCAGACACATGAGAGTTAAGATGTCAAAGGCTGCTCATAGTGAACAAATCTCATGCAAATGAATGCTGTGTCAGGGCTACAAGAATGGAGAAAATGAAAGAAAACCTCTCATGAAAGATAGTCTAGTGGGAAGACCAATGACAGATTAGTGTGTGAAATATATAGTATGTCTGATGTGATTAGTGCCTTGGAGCAAAATAAATGAAGAAAGTGAGCCGGGGTAGGGTGCAATATCAAATAGGATAGACAGCAAGGGGCTTGTAGAGAAGGTGAGAGTTAAACAAAACCTTGCAATACCATTTATCAACTAGGCCAGTGCTGTCCAATAGAAAAACAGAATGCAAGATTCACATGTGATTCTACAAAGGTTTCTTATTTTTGCTAATCAGGTACATGCACTGGCCAGAGAGAAAGGGAAAATGAGAAAGCAACACCCTCTCCCCCAGCCCCTTGCAGGTTGGTCACACCATAATCCCTTCTCCAACTGTTCTCCCCTTTCAGGATTTTGGGCACATGCATGCACACATGCACCCAGCGTATTTCTCAAGCCATTGGGTGTGGGACTTGAACTGTGGGATCAACCATCTGAGATCTGGCTGTTTTAACTCCAAGGCCATGGAGCTGGCCCTCACATGTGATTTTCAATTTTCCAGTAGCTACATTCAAACAGCATAAGATGTGGCCCAGTCTCAGTAGTCCAGGCAATAGAGAACTCATCTGTAAAACTGAAAGCCATGTGACTGACCATAGATTCAAATCCCAACCTGCAGCATGTCGTTGCATACTGACTTCAGGGCTGGAGGAAGGGGATTTGGGTGTGACAAGACCCTGGCGGGGTCTCTCACATACACACATGCATGTGCATGCACAGGAATGTGCTAACATTTTCTCTCATGAAAGAAACGTAAAGAAGCAGGTGAAATTAATTTGAATAATACATTTGATTTAACCCAAGTATTAAAAATATTATTTCAACATGTAATCAACAGCAAAGCTAGTGACATGTGGTATATTGTCTTTCATCATGTTACATCTTAACATTCCAGTGTGTGTTTTTCACTCACAGTGCCTCTCAGCCAGGATGAGCCACATTGCAAGTGCTCACTAACTAGACTCTTGACGTTAAATGTCCTCATTTCAGTGTGTCCCTGTTGAGCTGTACTTTATCGGCTGCTCTCTTTGCTAGTGAGCTGAAATTATTAAAAATAATGAATACCACTAATCATCATTAATTTGCCTAAGTTCTTTCACTGTGGATGTGTTTACATCTCAGCTTTCACCTATCTACCTGTCCCTTCATCTTTCCATCCATCCACCCAGCCACCCTCCAAGGTATCTCTACCTAACTAAAGAGAGTTCTCCCGTCTCTTTTTCTGCCTTATGGGTTGGGTTCTGAGTACAGATATAGAGGGAGTTCAGAGGACCAGCTGGTGTCTGTCACACCAAGCAGGGCTTTGAGGAGCATTTGGTAATGGGTCCTTTGTCAGAAGAGGGCTGGCTCCAAGTTTTGACATTTATCATTTGGTGCTATCATTTGAATGCCTGCATGTACCTGGAGACTCCTGTCCTATTGCCTCTTAGAAACCTACCCATCAACAGTGAGCATTTTCTTCCTTTTCTTTTTCTTTTCTTTTCTTTTCTTTTCTTTTCTTTTCTTTTCTCTTTTCTTTTCTTTTCTTTCTTTCTTTTTTTTTTTTTGAGAGGTTTTTGCTATAGGGTGCGTGCACTCACTAGAAAGACAGAGAGAGACAGAGAGATAGAAAGCGAAAAATCACCCCCTGGGGGGGATGGCCACGCCACAATCCCTTCTCCTCCATTCCCCTCTTGGGATCTTAGGCACGCATGCACATACGCCCAGCGTGAGTTTAAGCCACCAGGTCCAGGACTTGAACTGCAGTCAGCTACATGGGAGTTCAGCGACATAGTCATTACTGCTGGTCCCAACAGTGAGCATTTTCTGAGACTGGGCCTTTTAGGCCTTTACTCTTTGCTGACATAAATCCAGATGTCCACAGTTGTTGAAAGAATAACAATTTCTGAATACTTTCCGCTCAGTTCCCCAAAAGTTAACATTTTACCACTTTTGTTGTTTTGTGTGTGTTTTATTTTTGTTTTTAGAGAGTTTTTGTTTTGAGAGGTTTTTGCTATCGGGTGTGTGTGCTCACCCAAAAGACAGAGAGAGACAGACAGAAAGCGAGAAATCACCCCCCAGGGGGGATGGCCACGCCACAATCCCTTCTCCATTCTCCTCTTGGGATCTTGGGCACGCACGGACACGCGCCTGGCGTGAGTTTAAGCCACCGGGTCCGGGACTCGAACCACCGTTGACTACATGGGAGTCCAGCAACATAGCCATTGTGCTAACTGCTGGTCCCGAAAGTTTTTTTGCTATAGGGAGAGATAGAAAGTGAGAAATCACCCCCTGGGGGAATGACTATACCACAATCCCTTCTCCATTCTCTCTTGACCATGCACGCACACATGCCCAGCATGAGTTTTTTAAGCCGCCGGGTCAGGGACTTGAACTGCAGTCAATTACATAGGAGTCCAGCAATGTAATTATTATGCCATCTGCTGCCCACCACCCCATCAATACCCACATACATACCACACACATGCAATCTCTTTCTGAATTGTGTGAGAACAAATGGCAGACTTGATGCTCTTTTTTTTTTTGGAGAGGTTTTTCGCTATAGGGTGCATGCGTTCGCCAGACAGACAGAGAGAGACAGAGAGACAGAGAGACAGAAAGCGAGAAATCACCCCCCAGGGGGGATGGCCATGCCACAGTCCCTTCTCCTCCATTCTCCTCTTGGGATCTTGGGCACGCACGCACACACGCCCGGTGTGAGTTTAAGCCACCGTGTCCGGGACGGGAACCGCGGTCGACTACATGGGAGTCCAGTGACATAGCCATTATGCTAACTGTTGGTCCCGACATGATGCTCTTTTATCCCAAATACTTGAATATGTATTTCCTAACAAAGACTTTCTCCTCCATAAGCATAGGATGTTAATCAAACTCTGGAAACTAACATGAGTATGAATCCATCAGATTTGCCAGTTGTCCCAGTAATCCAGGACCAAGTGGCCCCTTTGGTTGTTATATAATCTAGGACCGAGTGGCACATTCATAGCATTGCAGAACTTCCCTTATTTTGGGTTTGCCTGATGTTTCCTCATAGCGACATTCAGATTATGTACTACCTAAGCAAGCTTAGGTCCCCTCACACATGAGGTCACTATGTCTCATTACTGATGATAGTCACTTTGAACACTTGATTAAGGTGTTGTCTGCCAAGTTTCTCCACTGTTGCAAGTAATGAGTATCATAAGGGAATGAACATATTTCAAAGTTATGTTAATATCCTGTTACCCCTCAAACTTTCACTAGATTGGCATCTATTGATTGATGATCCTTGCCTGAGGCAAGTTTATTATGCTGGTTGCCAAATGATAAATGTTTGATTCCATCATCCTTTCTGTATTTAATTATTTGGCTTCCAAATTTAAGAAAGAGCTTTTCTCCCCCTGCCCTAATTTATTTACTCATGTAAGAAAGAGTTCTCCCTCCCCCCACCATTTACTTTATTTGGTGGACTTGTGGATTCTTATTTTATTAAATGAGTTCTGATATTTTACTATCATCATTTGTTTATTTATTTTCAAAGTTTATTTATTTATTGAGAGAGATAGAGACAGGTATCCTTGACAGGGTCTCACCATATCTCTATCCCCACTGTCCCAGCCTTCTAGCCAGACATGGGCATGCCCACGTGTGCACCTGGCATATTCAGGTCAACCTGGGATCTGAACCCAAGGCCTTCCCATATGGCTCCAGTACCTCACAGTTGCACCCTACCACTGGCGCCACTACAGCTGGGCCTCATTTATTTTGATGCTCAAATTGTCCCACTTTAGCCAGTGGGAACACCTTTAGACCGGCTCCTATGTCTTTTTGACATGTTCCTAATTATTCTCTGAGCATGACCTTAATTTCTGAGTCTGATGCTCGAGACTCAGCCTTTATTTTTTCTGACTGAGCCCTAAAATCAGCCATTTCCCCAAGGAACCCTAGTTTAATTTAATTTAATTTTCAGATTAATTTCACATTTTCCATAAAGTTCCTATCGTGATGCATACATTATTTTTTTTTCAATAGAGAACTTTACAATTTTTGGTCTGTCAAGTGTTTCTTTGCTTTTCCACCTCACACCCACCCTCCACCACCCACACTCTACCATCTACCATCTACTCTCCTCCCTTACACTCTGGTATCTACACTTGTCCTCTTTACTATCATATCTTCAGATATTTCCATTTCTGCCATAGAGCACATATATTTGGCACATGTTAAATGGGGATAAACAGTGGGTATCTTTCAATGTCTGACTCACTTTGCACAACATTCTATATTCATCCACTTCGAGTGAAACCATATAATCTCATTGTTTCTTATAGCTGAGTAATATTCCATAGTATACATGTGCCACAGTTTTTCAACCCATTCTATTTTGGACACTTAGGTTAATTCCCTGTCTTAGCAATTGTGACTAATAATGCAATAAGCATGGATGTGCAAGTGTCTTTCTGACTGAGTGTTTTGCTATCCCTTGACCCAAACACCAAGGAGTGGAATTACTGGGTCATATGGTAGTTCCACTTATAGGTTTTTGAGCAACATTTGTATTGTTTTCCATAGCGATTGTACTAATTTACATTCCCACCAACAGTGTAAGAGGATTTTCTTTTCACCACAGCCTTGCCAGACTTGTGATTCTTTTAATTTTTTTTATTCTAACCAATCTAACTGGGGTTAAATGTAATTTCCTTGTGATTTTAATTTGCATTTCCCTTATGTACCTTTTGGCCATTTCTAAGTCTTTCATGGAGAATTATCTATTTAGTTTATTTAAATATTTTTAAAATTGGATTTTTTTAATAGGTGAGCTGATTGAGTCCCCTATATATTCTGGTTATCAATCCCTTCTCTGAAGAATAATTTGCAAATATTTTCTCTCATACTGAGTGTTGTTTTTTTCTTCCTGATTATTGTTTCTTTTGCTGTGAGGAAGCTTTTTAGTTTGATGCCATCCCACTTGTCTATTTTGGGGATTATTGTCTGTGCTTTAGGGGTCTCATTTAAAAAAAAAATCTTTGCCTACTTCACTGTCTTCAAGAGTTTCCCCTATGTTTTCTACCAGGAGTTTTATAGTTTGAGGCTTTACATTTAAATCTTAATACATTTTGAGTTGATTTTTCTTAATAGTGAGAGATAGGGGTCCAGTTTTTTTGTGTTTGTTTGTTTGGTTTTTGCAGATGGATAACCAATTCTTCAAGCACCATTTGCTGAAAAGACTATTTTCCTCCACCACATTGTCTTGCACTCTGTCAAAGATCAGTTAGCTGTATGATTTGGGATTTATTTCTGGATTCTCTATTCTGTTTTACTGGTTGATATGTCTCTCTTTGTGCCAGAACCATGCTGTTTTGGTTATCATCACTTTGTAATATATTTTGATGTCTGGTATTGAGATGCCTCCTATGTTATTCTCTTTGCATAGTATTGCCTTGGTGATATGGGGTGTTTTATGATTCCAGACAAATTTTATGATTGTTTTATGTGAAAAATGTCACAGGCAATTAGATCAGAATAGCACTGAATATGTAAATTAATTAGGGTAAAACTGGCATTTTGATATTGATTCTTCCAATTCAAAAATGTAGGATGTCCTTCTATGTGTGTGTGTGTGTGTGTGTGTGTGTATTATACTCAGTGTCTTTTTTCAGTTTTTCATAATTTTCCTATGAAAAGACCACCAAAAGGTCTTTCATCTCGTTTGTTAGGTTTATTCCTAGGTATCTTACTTATTTCATGGCTGTTGTCAGTGGGATTACTTTCTTTAGTTCTGTCTCAGTCCATTCATTGTTGGTGTATAAAAATGCTATACATTTTTGTATATTAATTTTGTGTCCTACTACTTTACATTTATCACTTCCAAGAGGTTTCTTGTGGATTCCTTTGGATTTTCTACATATATAATTATATCATCTGGAGACAGGGACCATTTAGCTTCTTCTTTTCCTATCTGAATAGCATTATTTTGTGCTCTTATCTGATTACATTGGCTAGGACTTCCAGCACTATGTTGAAAATGAGTGGAGAAAGTGAGTAGCCTTGTTTCATTTCAGTTTTTAGTGGGAAAACATTCAGCTCTTTCCATTAGTCTGATGTTAGCAATGGGCCTGTCATATATGGCTTTTATTGTGTTGAGGAATGTCCCTTATACCACTATTTTGCTGAGAGTCTTGATCATGAAGGGATGTTGTATTTTATCAAATACTTTTTTCTGCTATAGATATGATCATATGGTTTTTATCTTTCCTTCTGTTAACATGATGTATTACATTTATCATTTTGCATATGCTGAACCATTCTCACATCCCTGGGATAAAGCCTCCCTGGTTGTGGTGTATGATCTTTTTAACATTCTATTTGATTCAGTTTGTCATATCTTGTTGAGAATTTTTGCATCAGTATTCATTATGGATATGGATATATGGATATGGCCTGTAGTTATCTTTGTTCGTTATGTTCTTGTCTGGTTTTGGTATCAAGGTAATGGAGGTTTCATAGAATGAGTTTGGGAGTATTCTTTCCTTTTGAATGTTTATAAAGAGTTTGAAGAGAATTAGTGTTAGTTCTGCTTGAAATGTTTTATAGAATTCAAAAGTGAACCCAATGGACCTGGATTTCTCTTTGTTGGGATACTATTTAGAAACAGATTCAATCTCATCTCTTGTTAGTGAGCTATTCAGGCTTTATGTGTCATCCTGATTCAGCCTAGGTAATGTGTACCTGTCCATAATTTGTCCATCTCACCTAGATTTTCTAGTTTGTTAGCATGTAGTCACTTATAGTATTCTCATAATTTTTTAAAATTTCTGATATATTGATTATAATATTACCAACTTCATTATTGATTTTATCTATCTGGTTCCTTTCTATTTTTCTTGGTTAGTCTAACTAGTGGTTTGTCATTTTTGCTTATTTTCTAGAAAAAAAACCCAGCTTTTTGTTTCATTGACTTTTTTTGGTTATTGTTCTCTTTTTCATTTATTTCAGCTCTAATGTTTACTATTTATTTTCTTCTGATATTTTGGTGGATATTTTTGTTGTTTGTTTTCCAGTTCCTTGAGATGTCATATTAAGTTATTTATTTATCACCTTTTTATTTTTTTCTTGTGAGCACTAATGGCTGTGAACTTCCCTCTTATGACTGCTTTCACTGTGTCCCAAAGGTTATGGGGAGTAATGTGTTCATTATCATTGGTTTCAATGAATCTTTCAATTTCAGTCTTAATTTCTTCAGTAGTTTGAAAGTCGTTCAGGAGTAGGTTGTTTATTTTTGATGTTTTTGTGTATTTTCTTTTTAAAATTTTTATTTAGTTTTATTTATCATTATTATTTTCAAAAATTTACAACAGGGTGCATATGCTCACCAGAGAGAGAAAGAGAGAGACACAAAGCAAGAAAGCAAGCCACCAGGTCTGGGACTTGAACCATGGTCAGCTATGTGGGAGTCCAGTGCCATAACCACCATGCCACCTGCTGGCCCCAAGTGTTTGTATATTTTCAAGGACTCTTTCAGTGTTTGATTTCAAGTTTAATTCCATTGTGGCTGGAGAAGATGCTGAGTATAGCTTCTATAATTTTAAATTTGTAGAGGCTTGTTTTGTGGCCAGTCTTTGAAAATATCTCATATGGAGATAAGAAGAAAGTGAATTTTGTAGTTGGCTAGGTAGAATGCTCTATATATGTTAGGTCCATTTGGTTTCTGGTATTAATTAACCTGGTATTAATTAACTCCTGTGTCTCTTTGTTCAGGAATGGTATTTATAAACTAAGATCTGGGTATAAGATCCTCTTTACAAGTGTTTCTTTGCTATTAGACCCTCTCAGTCAACAAAGCTAGGACATGAATAAATTCGCATCTGTGTCTATTTTTTTTTCATTTTATTTTATTTTTAAGAGAGATTTTTTTGCAATAGGGTGCATGCGCTTCCCAGAGAGAGAGAGAGACAGAGAGACAGAAAGTGAGAAATCCCCCCCAGGGGGATGACCATGCCTCAATACCTTCTCCTCCATTCTCCTCTTGGGAATTTGAGCATGCACGCACGTGTACCCTGCGTGAGTTTTAAGCTGCCAGGTCCAGGACTCAAACCACGGTCAACTACAGGGGAGTCCAGCAATGTAAACTTTATGCCATCTTCTGGTCCCACCTTTTCATTTTATTGCTTCTCAATTTTTTTTTATTTTGGTAATGCTTGAGGAGGACTTCAAGAAGTTTGTGGGAAAATAAAATTAAAGTATGAATTTATTTTGGTATGAGTAATTTTGAAATTCATTCATAACTTTTTCATAATATGTATTTTCCATGATCTTTATGGAGACCTCATATTTATCTCTCCATCTGTTTATTTACCCACCCATCTATAAACCAGGAGTTCACACTGATACCTCCAAATTCCAATCCAATACCAAAGTTCATTCTATCTTTACACCTTTTTTATTTGTAACTCCCTTCTAAGACAGTGAGAAATCTCTCTACTATTATCTATAATATATTTAGTAACTGAATCAAAGAATACACAGAAAGCACTTTCAGAATTGCTAACCCAGGACTCTGAAGAAGCCTATTAACTAGAATATGATTATTTATTTAGAATTCTTTTGTCTTTAACTGAAAACATATTGTCCAGACACTACTAAAAAACAACGGGCTAGTACTCCATTCCCTTATCCCGAGAGTAAGTTCACTTGAATATGATTTGGTTCACTTGTTTTTGTTTAGATTCCTTTGGATGTCCCCCATCATCTTTATTAATTCTGATTCTTTTTGTTTTGAGCATGTGAAGTAACACACTTCCAAAAGTTATAACTGTACAAAATGGGATCTTCCGTTAAAAATGACAGCTTCCATGACTTTTATCTTTTCCATCTTATTTTACTCATCTCCTGTAAATAACCACCTTTATTTATTTATTTGTTTTTTCTGTTTCTTTTTTGCACAAATGAGCTGATAACTATGTTTTTTTCCTATACCTTTTTCCTACATAAAGAGAAGCATATTAGGACCAGCATTTAGCGTAATGGCTATGTTGCTGGACTCCCATGTAGTTGACTGCGGTTCGAGTCCTGGACCCGGTGGCTTAAACTCACACCGGGTGCGTGTGCATGCATGACCAAGATCCCGAGAGGAGAATGGAGGAGAAGGGATTGTGGCATGGCCATCCCCCCTGGGGGGTGATTTCTCACTTTCTGTCTTTCTGTCTCTCT
>NW_006209292.1:1408519-1409046 GCF_000334495.1 Tupaia belangeri chinensis | reverse complement strand
GGGGCTGTGCTTGTTCATTTGACAGTATGTCCTAGCAATCAATTCATGTTGGTTACTAGAAGTCTTCATTCTTTCATTACATCTGCATAGTACTGTGTTGTGCTGGAGTAGCCATAACCCCCTCCTATACACAGGTATTTAGGTTGTTTGCAACATTTTGTCATTACAGTGCTTCCATGAACAACCTAGTACACATGTATTTTCATATTGTTGGAGACCTATCTTCAGGGTAGAGTTCTAGAAGTGGAATTGGTGTGTCAAATTGGTGTGGCTGGTTCTGTGGCACAGTAATAATGGGCTGCTCTAGGGAAGCTGAATCCCACATAGCAACTGAGGTCCAAATCTCTAGCCCTGTTTGCCTGGAACAAACAGCACCCACACAAGTGCCCAGGATTTGGGGAGCTGGAGGAAGGGGGTGGCAGCATACTGAACTCTGTGGAGGTGTTTCTCTCTCTTGCTCTTACTGTCATTCTCACTCTTGCTGTCTCTCTTAATGTTCTTACTTGCTGTCATGAGTAAAGAAAAAA
>NW_006209292.1:1404083-1408462 GCF_000334495.1 Tupaia belangeri chinensis | reverse complement strand
TATATATATATATATTTCACCTTTCATGTTGTATTTTATTGATTTTGATAGTTCAGAAATGGAAACATTGAATAAATGGTACTGTTAGAGTGGAAAGAAATACAATTTTACTCCTCTTCCCTTACCACACATATCACATTGCACACCCACTGTCTTTTCAAACCACACACACACACACACACACACACACAGAGTTGAGTATCTCTTATCTGAAATGCTTAGGACCAGAAGTATTTCAGACCATATTTTTTTTCAGAAAATATTGTTCATAAGGACCAACAGATGATATAATGGTTACGTCACTGGACTCCCATGTATCCGACCACAGCAGCCCAAAACTCACACCAGGTGTGTGTGTGTGCACACCCAAGATCCCAAAAGGAGAATGGAGGAGAAGATATTGGGCATGGCTGTCCCATTGGGGGGTGATTTCTCGCTTTCTCTCTGTCTCTCCAGCGAACGCATGTGCCCTATAGCAAAAATCTCTCTCCAAGAAAACAAAATTGTTCATATACATTATGAACATTTATGACTATTTCAGAATATTTTTTCATATACATAAAGATCTATCTTGAGGATGGGACCCAAGTCTAAACATGAAATGCATTTGTTTCAGATACACCTTGTACATATAGCCTGAAAATAATTTTGTACGATATTCTTGTATTGCAATGGTTGACTAATACCCTTTATATAAGGTCAAGTGTGAAATTTTCCAATGTGGTATCATGTTGGCACTCAAAAATTTCGAAATTTAGAGCATTTCAAATTTTTGATTTTTGGATTAGAGATCTTCAACCTGTATATACACTTATAATGTATATTATATGTATATATGTACACTTACACAGGTATATTAGATATAGATATATATTCTTAGCTAACAAAATGTCTTTTTTTTTTTTGGAGAGATTTTCACTGTAGGGCGCGTGTGCTCACCAGACAGAGAGAGACATAGAGACAGAAAGCAAGAAATCACCCCCCAGGGGGGATGATCACGCCGCAATCCCTTCTGCTCCATTCTCCTCTCGGGATCTTGGGCACGCACGCACATGCGCCCGGCGTGAGTTTTAAGCCACCGGGTCCGGGACACGAACCGCGGTCGACTACGTGGGAGTCCAGCGACATAGCCATTACGCTAACTGCTGGTTCCCACAAAATGTCTTTTGATCACTGTCTTTTTGTTTATTTCCTTCTTTCATGAGAGAGAGAGACAAGTACTCTTGATGAGGTCTTGTCATGTTGCAATTTTCCCTGCAACCTCCCAACCAGCCAGGATCATGGGTATGCTGAGCCCTTCCCATATGGCTTCACTATTGTGCAGCAGCACCTGGGGGCCTGTGCCTCTGTAGCTGAGCCTTGGACACTTTTAATCATAAAAAGATAAGCTAGGTCTAGCCAATGGCATGGCAGTTGATACAACTGGATCCCATGTGGTCAACTGCCTGGGTCAAGTCCTGAAACCAGTGGCTTGAAAAACACAGCAGGTGTGTGTGCATGTGCACCCAAAAATCCTGAGAGATGGGACTGGGGAGTGGCCATCCTCCCTGGAGGAGTGCTATTTCAGTTCCTTTCTTTCTCTCTCTGGCAAGTCATGTGCCCTTAGAGCAAAACCAAACAAAAAAAGGCTAGTTCAGTAATTTAAATGATCAGTTCCATGTAATAGTTAATACTTGAAGCATCGGGGCTTTTCGTTTGTTTGTTTTAATTGTCAGAGGGTGTGTACTTACCAAAGAGAGACAGAGAAAGGGCAAGAAAGCATCCTGTAGTCATGCTGCAATCCCCTCTCCTCCATCTCTTCATCCTGTCAGTATTTTGGACACACAAGGCACAGACACCCAGCATGCTTTCAAGTCACATGGGCTGGAATTCAAATCACACAGTTAGACGCATGGGATCCAGCACCCACAACCCTGAGGTTCCAGTGCCAGCCCTTGAAACATTGATTTGAAGTTGATATCTTCTCCTACTTTGGGCCTCTAGTAGGAAGCAGCGAGCAGTTGACTGCTTCTCTCTTTACCTTCTCTTCTCTTCCACTCAATTGTTACTTCTAACCCTCTAGAGTTGGAATGTTGGTGAGAGAGAAAACGAGGGGTAACAGAGGTTTATCTGACTGGTACACATCTGATTTGTGTTGGTGCTCTTCAGACTTGGAGACATTTTAAGTTTTTCTCTCATGAGCACTTCTATAGCTTATTTTATTTTATTTTAGAGACTCCTGATCACTGGTAATCTCTTACATGAAAGGTCCTTTGAAAAATGTAAAAGTATCTTTTCTAGCTGGTCCTTTCTTTTTAAAAAAACAAAAATTATTTACACTTTTTAGTTTTGCTATAGGGCACATGCACTCACTCACTGAAGAGAGAGAGAGGAGAGAGAGAGAGAGAGAGAGAAAGAACACCCTCCTGGGATGCGGGAAGACAGCCTTGGAGCAATCTCCTCTCCTCCACTCTCTTGGGATTCCAGGTACTCACACACATGTGCCCAGCATGTCCCTCAAGCTGCCAGGTCCAGGACTCGAACCACTCAGTCATCTATATGGGATCCAGCTACCCCAATCACCATACCACCAGCTGGCCTGCTAGCCGTTCTTTTCTGATTCTTCCGGTAGCCCCTGAGTATATGACAGAAAACTTTTACTTCCTCATGCTAAGATCTCATCCTTCCAGGTGAAACAGAAACTTAGACAACTCCAGTCTGACTTACTTTTCATAGCTCAGTCTGGTCCACAAAACACCGATCTGTTATCAAGTGATACTAAAGTTATTCTTTACTACTCTGGGACTACAAGTAGTTTGAGCCAGAATATTTTTTCAGACCCATGTCAGACATGCAGTTTCCATATTATAGAGAACATATAAGATATTTTCTGGGGGCAGATGGTGCTGTGGTGGTCAAGATGACTGAACCCCATGGGGCCAAGGGTGTGTCTAGAATACTAGACCCAGTGGCCTGAGTCTCACACACTGGGCACATATGTGTGTGTGTGTGTGTGTCTACAACCATTTATCAATCATTCCTATTTGGAAAGGGAAACTGGGGGAGGACCCACGAGATAACTCAGTGGTTCGAATCCAGCAGCCGGTGGGCTTGCTTTCTCACTTCCCCTCTCTCTCTGTCTCTCTTCTATGAGTCCACACACCCTCTGGCAAATCAAAACAAAAACAGAAATAACATACTTTCTACATGGTCCCAAAAGAAACATTCTTATATTTGAGACAAAGAGGAAGTATCCCCACCCTACCTCCTTTAAGGGAATTATAATGTCTTTAAGGGAATTATAAGTCTCTCCAAGGAAATACTCTTTCCTGGCTTCTCTAACCTCCTTTGGACAGATGTGAATTTTTTTTTTTCTCTTTCCTGGCTTCTCTAACCTCCTTTGGACAGAGTTGAATTTTTTTTTTTTTAACCAAGTCTTCTTTTCTTTTTTTTTTTTTCACATTTTATAGCTTCACAAAATATCTTAATTAAACTACATATTTTCAATAGTAAATACAGTCGATATAAACATATATATGAACACATGTCAGACTTTTAGGCATAAAACTCAGTGAGTAGAATGCAGTACAATGGAACTCATGGAAATGTCTGATAAAGAATTAAGAGTATTCATAGTGACAAAGCTAACAGAGATGGAAGAGAAGAGAGACAATGAACACCAGAAGAAAAAAGCCAATGAGTTCCAGGAGGTGAGGAAGTTCTTGCAAGAGCTGAAAGAGGAAATATACACCATAAAAAAGAATCAAGTGGAATTGTTGGAGATGAAGGCTATAACAGGAAGTCAAAACCTCCTTTGAAAGTATTAAAAGCAGACTAGATCATATAGAAAATCAAATCTCAGATGTAGAAGACAAAATCTCTGGACTAGTAAAATCCACCATGAAGACTGAGAAAATAGCCAAAAAAAAATGAGAATAATATACAAGAAATATGAGATACCAATTAAGCATCCAAACATCTGGATAACCAGTATCCCAGAAGGTGAAGAGACTAATAAGGACATTGATAATCTATTCCATGAAATCCTGGAAGAAAACTTCCCAAACCTAGAGAGGCATTCAAAGATCCAGACCCAAGGGGAACCAGCAGTTAGCGTAATGTCTATGTCGCTGGACTCCCACGTAGTCGACCGCAGTTTGCATCCCGGACCTGGTGGCTTAAAACTCAAGCTGGGCGCGTGTGCGTGCGTGCCCAAGATCCCGAGAGGAGAATGGAGGAGAAGGGATTGTGGCGTGACCATCCCCCCTGGGGGGTGATTTCTCGCTTTCTGTCTCTATGTCTCTCTCTCTATCTGTCTGGCGAGCACACGCGTCCTATAGCAAAAAAAAAAAAAAAAAAAAAAAAAAAAAAAAAAAAAAAAAAAAAAAAAAAAAAAAAAA
>NW_006209292.1:1386629-1400884 GCF_000334495.1 Tupaia belangeri chinensis | reverse complement strand
ATAGTTTGGGGTCTTAGATTTAGATCCTTGATCCACCTTGACTTGATTTTTGTCAAAGGTGAGAGGTAGTGGTTCAGATTCATCTTTCTAAGTACCTGTACTTTAGAGATTTTGGGGCCTGTCAGGAAGTTACATTCTTTACTTACCTGCCAGGCAGAACTTTCCAAGAGCTATTGTTTGCTTTCTTGAGATTTACCTTAGCTTTCTGGTCATATCTTTAGATATGACATTCTAGTCAAAGCCCTGGCAATAACCATTATTTTAAATTTCTGATTCAAGGCAACAGATATTACTGAGCTTATGTAAATAACCATTCTGTCACAAAATAAGAATGTTCACGCATATTTTTCCAATTCCATAAGGGTCAGAAAGGGAGAAAAGTTTATGCTTCAATTTAAAAAAATTAACAAATTACTGAACCTATCAACAACTTAAAACAAAAATCCTTAAATCTGGAAGACAAAGCATAGAAGAAAATCAATAACGTTTTAGTCAAAAGTCACAGAATTCTATTTTACCAGTTCAGTCTCATGTAATTAATCTATCTTCTGTCGAATTTGCAGTGTTTCTGTGGTCCAATCTTTCCATTTAAACCCTGGAACTTAACATTTAATATTACTATTGATATTTCTGGACTTGTCCCTATCATTAAGTTGGCCATTTTGTTGGTTATTTTTTGTCCTCTTATTTCTTTGTGTCTGTCTTTAGTTTTCCTAGTATAGCACTCCCTTCAGAACTTCTTAAAGAGCTGGTCTAGTGTTGGTAAATTCTTTCAGGTTTTGTTTATAAGAGAATGCTTTTATCTTTTCTTCCCATATGAAGGATAATCTTGCCAGATGTAGTACTTTTGGTTGAAATTGTTTTTCATTTAACACTTTGAATATATTTTCCCATTCTTTCCTTGCTTACATTGTTACTGATGAGAGGTTCGTTGTTAGCCTGATGGGATAACCTTTGTAAGTAACTTAACATTTCTCTCTTGCCAATTTTAGTATCTTATCTTTGAGGTTTTGGCCAATCTGGCTGTGACGTGCCTTGGAGACAATCTTTTTGAGTTGATTCTTTGGGTCCTTTGTATTTCTTGGATCTGAATATTTGAATGTCTCTCAGTTTGGAAGGTTTTATTCCAGGATTTCATGGAATAGATTATCAATGCCCTTAGTAGTTTCTTCGCCTCCTAGGATACCAATTATCTGGATGTTTGGGTGTTTAATGGTATTTAGTATTTCTCATATATTATTCTCATTGGGGGGGAGGTATTTTCTCAGTCTTTTTGGTGTTTTTTTCCTAGGTCAGAGATTTTGTCTTCTACATCTGAGATTTGACCTTCTGCATGGTCTAATCTGCTTTTAATACTTTCGAGGGAGGTTTTGATTTTCTGTATCACAGCCTTCATCTCTAACAGTTCTGTTTGATTTTTTTTTTTTTTTGTCTTTTTTATGGTGTGTAGTTCTTCTTTCAAATCCTGGAAGAACTTCCTCATCTTCTGGAACTTGTTATCTCTTTTCTATAGTGTCTTATGGAGTTCATTGTTTCTCCTTTCTTGCATCTCGATTAGTTCTATCATAAATTCTGAATTCTTTATCTGACATTTTCATGAGTTTCATTGTACTGTCTGTGGATGATGAAGGACTGTATTTTTTCCCCCTTGGGGGAGAGATATTTTCTTGGTTTCTCATATTTCTTGTGCATCTGTGATGATTGCTGGTCATCTGATGGACTATGCATTTCTTCCTAATTTCTTGGAGTTAATTCTGGGCATTAGAGGTGTGCAGGAGATGACCTGCAATATCACTGCAGTTCTGTTAGGAGAGATTTGGAGCAGAGGTTCTTCAGGTAAAGGAGCAGGTCTCACCTCAAATGTGTATGGATTCTGGCTAGATGTTTGGGCTGGAAAGAAGGTGTAAAGAAAATATTTTAAAGTAAACACAAATGTGATATTGTAGATATTGCCAAATTCCCCTTCCCTCCTCCCTAAGGCTTTTCTCAATTTGTATTCCCATGGGCTCTATGTGAGTATCGCTTTTCCCCAATGCCTCACCAGCAAAGTGTTTGCTATACTTTCAAAATTTTTGCCAATCTGATAGGTGGGAAATGGTATCTCAACATAGTTTAATTAGCATTTTTCCAATTATGAGTGACTTGAGACTTCTTTTCATATGCTTAAGAGCCTTTTTGATATTTTGTGTGAGTGGTTTGTCTATTTATGTCTTCTCTCCCTGTTTCTAGTGGATTTTTTATATTCTATCCTCAATTTTAAGTTTTTATTTGTTAGGGATATAAGTTTTATATTTGCAATGTACATTTGCAAGTAATTTCCCTTTGTTTTTTGGTGATGCTTATGTGTTTGTTTTGTTTTATTTTGTTTTTTTGCCATGCAAAAAGATTTTTATATAGTCAAATAACAGTCTTATTCTTTTATCACATATGGATTTGGGCTCACAGTTAGTCTTCACACCCAGGTTAAAGAGGAACTCACCCAGTTTTCTTCTAGTACTTGCATGGTTTCATATTTTACATTAACATCTCCTAAAAGTGGGACCAGCAGTTGGCATAATGGCTATGTCATTGGGACCAGATAACAAATACCATGCCCTGTCTGCAGATGTCTTTGTTCTTCACTATGTCAATATATAAGATATTTCCATATCAAGTCCAGCATTAATTAACATCCTTAAAAATTAACTAAGTTGTGGAGTTTTTTTTTTGAAATCCAAAAAGTGAAAATGTCACTGTATCCATGATAAGAAGAGCTATCACCCCTTTCCACAATGTGGCCTCTATAGACAATAGCCAGGCTTTCCATGACATTTGCACTGTGTTTGCAATGATACCTGTGTTCTGGACAATCTACTGTGTTTTCATTTAAGTACATTTGAGTAGGAAATATATAAATATGGTTAAAACTATTCTGTGAATTTAATACCTCTTTCACTGTTAATAAGTTTTGTATATCTTTTCAGTATTTTTTTTTAATAGAGATTTTTATTATAGGGCATGTACACTTGCCGAAGAGATAGAGAAAGAAAATGAGAAATCACTCCTCAGGAAGGATGGCCATGCCACAATCCCTTCTCCATTCTCCTCTTGAGATTTTCAGCATACACACACACACACACACACACACACACACAAACACATGTGCCTGGTGTGAGTTTCAAGCTGCTGGGTCCAGGACTTGAACTGTAGTCAGCCATGTGAGAGTTCAGAAAATAAGCCCATCTTAGCTGCAGTAATTGAAGTGCTACCTTCATCAAATATTAAATTTGCTGTTAGTATTTTGAGTAATATGGATTAATTTCTAAATGGAACCAGTCTTATAATTCTGGGATAAAGGCCATTTGACCATGGTATACTATTTTTAATATATATTCCTGTGTTTGATTTGCTAATGTTTTGTTGTTTTTTTAAAATTTAAGGTCACCAAAGATACTGATTTTTAATTTTCTTTTTGACATCAGTCATAAAATGAGTTGGGAAGCCTTTCTGCCTTCCTATGTTATGGAAGAGATTGGGTGAAAGTGTTAATAATTTTTCTTAAACATCTGGTGAAATTATTCAATGAAAACAGTTATTTTGTTACTATTTCTTTTTTAAGAGTTTTAACCACAGGGCCCAGTAGGTGGCACAGTGGTTAAGGTGCTAGACTCCTATGTAGTAGACCTTGGTTTGAGTCCTGGACCCTGCAGCCTGAAACTCACACTGGGCATATGTGCGTGAATGCCCAAAATCTTGAGAGGAAAATGGAGGAGGAGGGATTGCAATGTAGTCATTCCCCCTTGAGGATGATTTCTCGCTTTCTGTCTCTGTCACTGCAGTGAGCTCATTCGCTGGGGGGATGATTTCTTCCTTTCTGTCTCTGTCTCTCCCATGAGCTCACATGCTTTATAGCAAAAATATCTTTCTAAAAATTTAGCTAAAAGTTTATTTCAATAGAAATTATAAGGCAATTTGAATTATATATTTTATAGTGTGTAAGTGGTAGTTAGCTAACAATTTCTTAAGAATTATTTCATGTATATTCATGATAAGTTTTGGTTTCTAGCTCTTTTTTTGCACCATCTTTGTCTGATTTTCATATCAGGGTAATATGAACTTAGGAAAGTGGATTGAGAAGTGTTTCCTCTATCTTCTGGAAGAGAGTGTGTGGAATTGATATTAATTCCTGTTTAATGTTTGGTAGAATTATCCAATGTAACCATTTTGTTCTGGAAATTTGGCAGGTGTCATTCAAACTGCAGTTTCCTTAACAGTGATAAGGCTATTTAAATGGCCTGTTTTTCTTTTTTGTAATTTGTTTTTTGAGAGATTTTTGCTATAGGGTGCTTGTGCTCGCCAGACAGAGAGAGACAGAGAGACAGAAAGCGAGAAATCATCCCCCAGGGGGGGATGGCCACGCCGCAGTTCCTTCTCCTCCATTCTCCTCTCAGGATCTTGGGCACGCATGCACATGCGCCCGGCATGAGTTTAAGACACCAGGTCCAAGACTCAAACCGTGGTCAACTACATGGGAGTCCAGCCACATAGCCCTTACGCTAACTGCTGGTCCCATTAAATGATCTATTTTGATTATGTCATGTAAGAAATTGGTCCATTTCAGGACCAGCAGTTGGCTCAATAGCAATGTCACTGGACTCCCATATAGTCGACCACGGTTCGAGTCCCAGACCCCATGCCTTAAACTCTCACCAGGAGTGTGTGCGTGTGTGCCCAAGATCCCGAGAGGAGAATGGAGGAGAAGGGATTGCAGTGTGGCTATCCTCCCTGGGGGATGATTTCTCACTTTCTGTCTATCTGTCTCTCTCTGTCTTTCTGGCAAGTACGCATGCCCTATAGCAAAAACCTCTCAAAAAACAAAAAGAAAGAAAGAAATTGGTCCATTTTATCAAAGTCAGCAAATCTACATGTGTAGAGGCTTGGGTAATATTCCTTTATCATCCTTTTGCTGTCTGTCTGGTCTGTAAGTAATTTTCTGCTTCGTTTCTGATATTGGTTATTTGTATCTTCTCTCTTTACAATCTTGCTAGAGGTCAATTTTATTAATCTTTTCAAAAGCTTTTTGTTTCATTGATCTTCTCTAATTTTCTGTACTTCCATTGATTTCTATCTTATCTTTATTGTTTTTTTAAATTTAACTTCTATAATTCTTATTTACATTTAATTGTTTTACATCTTTATGGTGTCCAATATGGTTTTTCAAAGCATATATGCAGTGTGTGATAATCAAATAAAGGACATTGCCATATACATCATTTTCAACAGAGAACTATACATTCTTGTATCTCTTATGCACTTTTTTCCTGAGCCCCTGCCACATACCCCTCGACATCCAGCCCCCCCATACAGTCTCTGACATCTACACTTGTATTCTATATTTTTATGTCTTTGAATCATTTAGTTTCTGCTATAGAGTACAGAAGGTATTAACTTTAGAGTACAGTATGTATTACCTTTATTATTTTTAACCTTCTGCTGCTCTGGATTTACTTTTCACTCTTAGGTTCTTGGGGTATAAGCTTAAATTATTGATTTAGCTTAAATATCAATTTGATATTTTTCTGTTTTCTAAAGATGTATTTATTTCTATACATTTTCATCTGAACACTGCTTTAGTTCTTTCCCACATATTTCTATAACTCGTGTTTTCATTTTCATTCAGTTCAATTTTTTTCATTTATTTTGAGACTTCCTCTTTGACCCATAGTAGGCAGACCTCTGTTAAAGTTCAATGTGAGGGTTAGCTGTGTGTATTATTCAGTTTCTTGTTGCGCCCCACTAGCACCACCCTGGAAAAAGTAAGGCACTGACCAATGCAGCCTTATTGCTGATGAATAGTGTCTTAATTTATTTTGTGTTTCTATAACAGTATACCTAGTTGATCTATAAACAGGTCTATTTGACTCACAGTTCTGATGGCTGGAAAGTCCAAAAGCATGGCAGGGGCATCTGCTTATCTTTGGTGAGGACCACATGCTACTTTACTACAAGAAAGACAAATAGAAAAGCATGCCAGTGGCCACCTTACTTTATAATAGTTTGCTCTCTCAAGAACCAATCAGCGGGACCAGCAGTTAGCATAACGGCTATGTTGCTGGACTCCCATGTAGTCAACTGCAGTTCGCATCCTGGACCCAGTGGCTTAAAACTCACACCGGGCGCGTGTGCGTGCGTACCCAAGATCCCTAGAGGAGAATGGAGGAGAAGGGATTGCGGTGTGGCCATCCCCCCTGGGGGGAGTGATTTCTCACTTTCTATCTCTCTGTCTCTCTTTGTTTTTCTGGCGAGCGCACATGCCCTATAGCAAAAACCCAAAAAAAAAAAAAAAGAGAGAGGAAAAAAAAAAAAGAACCAATCAGTGAGAACCTGTCTTCTCCTAGGGGAGGGCATTAATCTATTCATGAGGGATCCATCCCCATGTCTTAAGCACCTCCCACTAGGCCCCACCTCCCAACACCACAACAGTAATTTTTGATGGGGATACTCTAACTGTAGCAGATAGTGTAGAAGTTCAGCTACTCCTTTGGATCTGCTGACAATTTATCAGGGAAACTGGGGTACTGCTGACTTGCTTCTGAGTTGGATATAGGCTTAGCTCCCCACCCAATCCTGTTAAGAAGGAGGGAAGTGGAGGGCCAATCCATACTGTCATTTTGCTACAAAGTAAAGGGGGAATCAGATCCCTGCTATGTCCAGCTGACACTAGATGGGGAGTGGGAAACAAGGGTACAGTCTAGTTCTTCTTTATTATGACTCATGCAGTCTCATTGCTGCTAGATGGGGATATGGAAGTTCAGCTCCTCACTGGTCTTTGCTTGCACTGGTTGTGTAGTGGAAAGTAGGGTGCTGACCGCTCCCAACTTGTATGACCTTGTGTGATCTCATCAATGTTGGTAGAAGTGAAAGTAAAGCTTTCCATTCCATCTAATACTTGGAAAAGGAAAGGGAGGAACTTGTTGAAGTCTAGTGTTGATTTGCTCCATCTCACAGGAGGACCTCATTAATTCTGCCAGGGTAGGGTTATCTCCCCTCCTGACCTTGTTGACACTACTCTGATGGAGGAATAGGAATATGCTAGAACCCCTGACACCTACAGGCAGGGGAATCAGAGTGCTGCCATCTGCTTACATGGGGCTACCAGGTGGAGCAAAGGTTAATATTGCCCAGCTGAAGTAGAGGACAGAGATTTTTTACCTGTTGGTGTTGACTGGAATAGGATGAATGTTTTCAGAAAGATTTTCTTTTTCTCAGTCCTTTGACTATAGGGAAAGCCCTTTTACAAAGACCTTTTATGAATGACTTTCTTTTTGTTAATTTTTAACTTTTTTATTCATACATTAAATCACTATACATCATTTAGATTATGAAAACACTTTACTTAGCACATTTTACACCTCAGTCCAGCCCAGGTGAGACCACCATGATTTTTTTAGACTTTATTTTTAAGAACATAACAAAATTAAAAGGAAGATACAGAGTACCTATATACCCCTTGCTCCAACACATACATGGCTTCACCCATTATTCACATCCCCCACCAGTATGACAGGTTTGTTACAATTATTGAACCTATGTTAGCACATTATGATCTCCCAAAGCCCATAGCTTATGTTAGGGTTCACTCTCAATGTTGTACCTCCTATAAATTTGGACAAATGTATAGCTGCATATATCTGCCATTATAGTATCAGAGTGTTTTTACTGTCCTAAAAATCCTTTGTGCTCCATTCCTCCCCTCTCCAGTCCCTGAAAAGCACTGATCTTTTACTGTCTTCATAGTTTTGCTTTGCAGAATATCATATAGTTGGAATCATACAGTATGGAGTCTTTCCAAATTGGCTTCTTTCACATAGCAATATGCATTTAAGGTTCCTCTGTGCCTTCCTGTGATTTGATAAATCATATCTGTTTAGTGCTAAATAATATTCCATTATTATCCACAGTTTATCCCCTCACCTACTAAATGATATCTTGGTTGCTTCCAAGTTTGAGCAATTACAAATAAAACTGCTGTACCTGTGTGCAGTTGTTTGTGTGGACCCAAGTGTTCGGCTCCTTTAGGTAAATAACAAGGAGCATGGTTGCTGGATGGTATGGTAACTAATGTGTTTAGTTTTTTTTAAGAAACTGCCAGTCTTCCAAGTTGTACCATTTTGCATTTCCACCAGCAACAAATGAACGTTCCTAATACTCCACATGTCACCAGTATTCTACTAGGTGTATAATGGTATCTCATTGTTGTTTTAATTTACAGTTTTTTCCCTTTTCCTTTTGTAAATTGTGTTTTCTTTTCTTTCTTTTATTTATTTTTTATATATTCAATCACATTATTTAGCTTACAAAGTGAATATTTCAATGTGTGAACATTTCTCCCCAGTCCAGTTGATCAAAATATCTTTTTTTTTTTTGAGAGGTTTTTTGCTATAGGGCGCGTGTGCTCACCAGAGAGACAGAGAGAGACATAGAGACAGAAAGCGAGAAATCACCCCCCAGGGGGGATGGTCACACCGCAATCCCTTCTCCTCCATTCTCCTCTCGGGATCTTGGGCAGGCACGTACACGTGCCGCGCGTGAGTTTTAAGCCACTGGGTCCAGGACACGAACTGCGGTCAACTACATGGGAGTCCAGCGACATAGCCATTACGCTAACTGCTGGTTCCCAATCAAAATATCTTCAACAGATAACACCACACCTCCCTATCCCATCAATGCTATCTATGCCTCCGTATCCCTCCTCCAAATGTCCTTCCCTAGGCCCCACTCCTCCACACACACCACATCTGGCATTCACACCAATCTCCTGTGTTTGTACAATCTTTAGTCAATCAGTTTCAGTCATAGTGTGCAGACACTCGGTATATATTAAGTGGGGACATACAACGTCTCTCCTTCATAGCCTGGCTTGCTTCACTCAGCAGTAAATCTTCCATATTCTTCCACTGTCTGTCAAAAGCCAGGGTTTTTTTTATGGCTGAATAGTATTCCATAGAGTATATGTGCCATAGTTTTTCAATCCATTCATCTGTACGGGGGCATTTGGGTTGGTTCCATGTCTTAGCAATCGTGAAAAGTGCCACAATAAACATCGATTTGCAAGCACTTTTCCAATGAAGAATTCTTCTGAATTGGGTTTTATTTTCTATCCTATGTGTTTCTTGCATGGTTTTTTGGACATATGAAGTAAATAAATGGCCCTCAAATCTGTATCTTCAGCCTATTACCATATCACCAGATCTAGATTTGTGACAATCTATCCCACTGGCTCACCTGGCTAGCCCTCTCACACTTTCAACTCAGTGTATGCAAAGTTCAGCCTGTCTGCTTCTCCGATCACCTTTAGTAATGACGACATTTATGAGACAGTGGGGAGTTATTCCTGACCCGTCCCTCCACATTCCCTCAGCAGCTAATTGGTCATTTGGTCGTAATAATTCTCTAGCATTTTAAAGTTATGACCATGAAATTTCTATGTTAGAAGGAGTCATCAAGTCACGTAGCCTAACCTCAATTCTGATGCCTACATTTTCTAGTCTATGTTGCCATTAAGTGGTTTCCTGGAATATGCTTGAACTTGATTTCCAGGCATAGGAAACTCCCTTATGAGGCAGCTCATTTTATTTCTGGCCATATCTAAACATTATATATATATATATATACATATATAGATAGATAGATAGATACACACACACACATACACACACATATATGTATATATAGTTTTTAAATTATTATGTATTATGTATTATATATTAATATCTTATACACAAACTTTTTTTAAGTCTATCTTCTCCTAAAATCATTGCCTTGTGCTTGTTCAGCACCCACTTTACCTCACTATGACTGCTTTTTGGACTGTTGCTGCAGCTTAAAATGGTTCTTTCTCTGGGACCAGAAGATGGCATAATGGTTACATCACTGGACTCTCATGTAATTGACTGCGGTTCAAGCCCCTGACTGAGCGGCTTGAAACTCACACCAGGTACATGTGCCTGTGTGCCCACAATCCCAAGAGGAGACTGAAGGAGAAGGGATTGTGGTATGGCCATCCCCACTGAGGGGTAATTTCTCACTTCTTGTCTCTCTATCTCTCTTCATCTGTCTGGTGAGTGTGCATGCAAAAAAACTCTCTTTAAAAAATGGTTCTTCCTCATCTCTTTGGACTTCTGTCAGAGTTCTCCTCTGATGCATTTCCTATAATGGCTTTGTAAGATCTCAGCACACAGAAACTGAAGGCCAAACATCTTTGCCTAACATCTGGGGCATATTCTGTTGCTGGTCCCAACTTAACCTCTACTATCTCATCTACAACTACTTTTGGGGACAGAAAGAGAAGGAGAACAGAAGGAGGAGAGAATGAGGGAATAAAATGTTTTTGTTTTAATAAGAATACACTCACTTTCCAAAGACCCATATGAACATTAGATGGATGCAGATATATCTCCTATCCTACACTATCAATGGAGGCAAAAGAGAACTGGCAGCACTAGCAGCTAAAGATGTCATCTACTTCCTACTAAAGTAGGAAGGCTGTCAGTAATAATAATTACACTGGGGTATTTTCTTTTTTCTGTTTTTTTTTAAATGAATTGTTTATTTATTTAATTACATTTTTTATTATTCCAGACAGAGAGAGAGGGAGAGAGAGAGAGAGAGAGAGAGAAAGAGAGAGAATGGCCATGTGGGAATCCAGCAACTTTAACCACCACACTACTTGCTGGCCCCACACTGGGGCATTTTCAGTGTGGACACATTAATGACTGTTCCTAAGTGCTTAGTACAATTGAGATGTAGTGATACACACACACTGCCATCAGGGAACTTCCAGGCTAATGGAGGACACAGACTAATAAATAATATAACAAAGCGACTATAAAAACAAAGCAAACTATGCAATATTATATTCTCCGTGAACTCTCATTAGACATTTCTGTTTCTGAGGGTACCAATTGCTTACAATCATGTGGTATAATTATTTCTAGGTTAGTTCCTTTGATGATTCTTTTGGTCCATCTTTGCATCTCCCATTCTGCCTTCTTCCTCTATTGGACCCATGTTTGAAAAGGTTGCTCTAACTGCAGCATGGAGAAAAAAATGGAAAGTAGAGACTGAGGGCAGGAGAGTCCCCTGGGAGGAGGTTGTGGCGGGAGTCCAGGGGAGACATTATGAGGATAAACCAGGACAGTGGAATGAAGCAGACAGTTGAGAGGCAAAATCAACAGATGGCTCTTACTCCAAAGACAGACTTGACTGATGTTTCATTTGTACCGAGATCTGTACTAGAATCTGTGATAAAAATACTGTTATCAACAACTGTGGAAGGTATTTAACTGGGGGACTTGAATTATTTCAGTTGAATTGTGTTCCCAAAAAATACTTGTTGAAGTCCTAACTCACAGAACCTGTGAATGTGACTTTTCTTGGACATAGGGTTTGTGTAGATGTAATCAAGTTCAGATGAGGTCAGTAGGGTAACCAATATGTCTAGTGTCCTATGAAAAGAGGGAAACTTGAACACAGAGACACACAGGGAAAAGGCCATGTGAAGAGAGACACGGAGATTAGAGTGATGCACTGACAAGGCGAGAAACACCAAGGACAGCTGGAAGGTTCCAGAAATTGGAACAGAGCCATGGAGCCATAGAGGCCTCAGAGCCTCCCAAAGGAACTAACCCTACTAACACCCAGATATCAAACTTCTGCCATCCAAGACCGTGAGAGAATGAAATGTTGCTCTTTTAATGACCCAGTTTGTTGTCATTTGCTATGGCAGCCCCAGAAACCCACACAAATTAGAGAACAACTGAGTGGGGTCTCAGAGGCTTCTAAATGGGTTGATGAGGGAACATCAATGTAAATCTGGCAATGGTTGTATTTTATTTGGCCATCTTATATTTAGAACCCAGTTTGCCCTATTGCTCTCTCAAGAGAGGCTCGTTAGGCAAAAAGCTGTCACATGCTGTTGTGGGAGGAACAATATGGTGGCCCAAGAAATTCCAAATTTGCTCTGCCTCAAGGCTGACAGGATTACCTCCTGGTCACAGATTGGAAGGGCTCAGCCCTCTCAGTTTGGAATGGAAGTACTCTGGGGAGGTCAGAACTCAGCCCTCCCAGAAGAATGCTTTTCCTGCTCTACCTTATCACCCCATTGTTCTACCCCTACTTGTGATAGCTAGAGACTTAGACTAGTATGGACTCGAGGTAGAAGATTTTGGTTTAGAAAGAGGAGGAGGACAAAGATGTTAAGTTATGTCAGTTCATACACTGAAATACAATTCAGCCACAAAAAGGAATGAAGTAGGGGGCTGGCAAGTTGCATGACGGTTAAGGCACTGGACTCCCACATGACTGACCACAGTATGAGGTCAGTCTTGGACCTGGTGGCTTGAAAATCATGCCAGGTATGTGTGTGTGTGTGCCCAAGATCCCAGGAAGAGAGTGGAGGAGAGGGGATTGCAGCATGTCCATGCCCCCCTGGGGTGGGGGTGATTTCTCACTTTCCCTCTCACTTTGTCTCTCTCTCTCCAGCGAGCACATGTACTATAGGCAAAAACCTAAAAGCAAACAAACATCCAAATACCTCCCTGAGGACTCCAGGAACACACATGCCCATGATCCAGGGCTGGCTGAGGCTAGGTGGAGGTGCTGTCTCTCTGTCTCTCTTGCTCATGAAAGAAATAAATAATAAAATAAAAGTAAAATGTAACCATGATGCTGAGAGAAAGAACATAGACACAATAGGTCACATACTGTATGATTTCATTTATGTGAAATGCCCCAAATCAGTAATCCACAGAAAGAGAAAACAAATAGTAGCTGCCAGCAGCTGGGATGGGAAGTGCAGAATGAGGAGTGACTGCTAGTGGTTATGGGGTTTCCTTTTGGGATAATGAATTCTTTGGGGATTAGCTAGAAACTAGGGTTGCACAACATTTGTGGGTCTATTAAATGCCAATGAGTTCATATTAAAACGGGTAATTTGATGTTACGTGTATTCATTGCAGGATCGAAATCAGATTTTAAGAGAGATTTTTGCTGTAGGGTGCATGCACTCGCCAGAGAGAGACAGAGTCAGAAAGTGAGCAATCAGGGAGGGTGGACATGTGGCAGTCCTTTCTCCTCCATTCTCCTGGGATCTTGGGCACACATGCACACACATCTGGTGTGAGTTTTAAGCTGCCAGGTCTGAGACTTGAACTGCTGTCAACTATGTGGGAGTCCAGCGACATAACCATAACACTATCTGCTGGTCCCAAAATCAGATTTTAAAACAGTTTCTGAAAACTTGGAGATCAGTGATCTGATCTGTGATACTGAGGCAGGCCTGGCAGTCTCCTTAGTAACCACAGAGACCACCCCCACAAGTGCTACGTAAAAATTGAAGTGCAAGGAAGAGAGGCCCACAGTGTGAGGCCCACTATTTTTCTGAATCTCTACAAGATGTTGCAAATGATTGCTATTTTAAAGAGCAGTTTCCTTCGCAGATAGCTTCTCTCTACGTCTGGGCTTCCTAGGAGCCCTCCAGAAAATGCAAGTCAATAATATTAGGTTGTCAGAAAAGTCTTGACACATTTTGCATAAAAAAAAAAACACAGAAAAATACATTATGACTTTTCCCACAACCGAATATATCAAAGACTCTCACCCAGAAAGTGAAGGAAGCACAGGACCATACAAACAAGGAGCGAAGTATGTCAGTGCATCATAGAAGATGTCAGAAATTCTGGGAGTCAAGAATATCAAGAAATTGAAAGATGAGCTACTGGTGTGTGTTTTTACAGCTTTGTGGAGGTATACTTGATGGACAATGAACCACAAATATTCGAGTGAAGTTTGATCAAGACTTCAGTTCCTTAGTCTGTTCAAATATAGGTGCCCCTGGGACACAGAATCCCTTGATGCTCAAGTCAAAAGGAAGTGGGTCCCATTTTCCTTGGAAGACTTGCAATGTTAGAATTTTTCCATTGAGAAAATATCATGCTCATTCTAGAATTTCTCTGTGGCAGACATTGGCTGGATTTAGGGCACTTCATTTTTGCCTCATATGAAGGCTGAAACCCCACCAAGGGAGACACAGGCAGAGGCAGAAGGGCAGAGCTCCTGCCCTGGAGTGATCTAGCCCCAGCAGGTCTGGATAGGACCCCTTTTCCACTGAGCAGGGCTTCTAAGATGTTCTGAAGTGTGCTTGAAGGATCTGACTTAGCCTTTTCCCATCCCTCCCTCATTTGTGCTCTCAACTTGGTTTTCATCTCTGAAAGCTT
>NW_006209292.1:1379673-1386294 GCF_000334495.1 Tupaia belangeri chinensis | reverse complement strand
AAGGACTGACTCACAGGTCCCAAGCTGTCTCACTGGAGAGCAACATTGGAGTACCATCAACAGTGGCAGACCCTGGGCACATTTTTGGTCTGAATGGTTTCAGCCATCCCCGACAAAAAAGCAGGCCTGCCTTCTGAAACCCGGACATAGTACCCTCAGGAGAACCTCTGTAACTGGTTTCCAAAGGGTTCATTATACCTGGAGAGGGGACAAGGGAGGCTGGAGATTCTAGGATAATTTATAGCATTTGTGAGGGGCTATCTCTGAGTGTACGAGGCTGAGCTGGAAGAAAAATAGGTCAGTACTGAGTGCTGGTGAAAATACTCTTGAAGGCCAAGATTCTTAACCCTCTTCATACTGTGGATGCCCTTGGATTTCTGCTGCAACTTATGAAACCCTTCCCAGTGGAAAAAACAATGTTCTTAATGAATAAAATAAAATAATGGGGTCACAAAGAATACCAATTAGTTTGAAATGGTTCTTAACTGATTAATAAAACAAATTTGTGTTATATTAAATTTTTGTGCTTCTTAACACATTAAATAAGATCTAGCAGTAGGTCTCATAATTACTATAATTTCAAGGTAATGATATTTGGAGATTCCTGCTAGGACTGTAATGTGTGTTAAAAATATCTGCAACTTCTCTTGGTGACAAAGTCACAGGTTCTGTAAATATTACTGTGGTTGTTGCCAACATTCATAATCAAAGAAGTGCTATATTTCAGTTAAAAGTTAGTGAAAATAGGAATGTCATCTTTCCCCTATTCAAGTTTTTAGACTCCCTGATTCTATCATGAATCTTGGGATAAGAGCACCTGCTAAGGCAACACTGCAACCTATTTTATTGATTGGGATTTTTTTCCTGATTCCTCAGCTATGTCAAACTGTTAATCTTTCCAACAGTGCATTCTTCTAATCACCAAAGCACAACCAAGGAGCTTAGGTTCCAGTCTTAGCTCTCCCATTTTTTAAAAAAATTTACTAGAAGGCACTACACACTCCAGACAGAGATAAACAAAAAGAGGGAGAGGGAAGAAGCACTTCCCATGGGGCATAGTCACATTGTAATCCCTTCTCCATCTCTCCCTCCTTTCAGGATTTTGAGCACACACATACATGCACCTGGTATGTTTCTCAGGCCAGTGGGTCCAGGACTTGAACCACACAGTCTGCCTTGTGGGATACAGATCCCCTAACCACTAGATCACAGTCAGACACCATCCACATTCTTAAAAAGAGGCTTATTTATTTATTTATTTATTTATTCCATGAGTGAGAGACAGAGAGAAAGAGACAAACATAGACACAGCATCTCTGACAGGTTCCTGACACCATGATCCACCCAGATCACAAGCATACACATGCCCAGCATACTCAGCTCTCTTGACACAAACTGACAAACTTCCCATGTGGTTCTGCCTTGCAGAATATCACATATTACTACTGTGCTATCGTCCAGCCCACTTATGAGGTATGAGTTTGTGTGAGTTGCAGAATCTCTTTAAACATCAGTTTTGTCCTCTTGTGAAGTGAAAATAATCACCCCCCCTCCTAGTGTTGATATATGAGAACTAAACGAGATAATGCTAGTAGAACATCCTGGCACCCTGTTAGCACTTACTAAAGGTTGACTACAGTAACTATTAATAGGAAAATTTGTAAGCCAAAAGACAGCATGTGTGTATTGGTCATTATAGCAATCTGCTTTAGTCTTTGGTGATTTACCTGCTTGTGCCATCTCTGTGAACCTAGAGTGGAAGACACAGAACACGAAGGAGAGGGCAGTGGAGATTAGAGCTGGCTCATACCAGCTCCCAATTTCAGGAATTTTGTAAGCTGGTTGTCATCATGATAGTAGCTTGAAATTTGCCATGGTGAGAGTACAATAACATAAAAATCATCGAGTGCTACCACAGCACTTCTAACCAGAGCTTTTCCCCCCTTGAGAGCACACCACTGGCAGAGGGTGGCTGGAAGGACTGCTTGTATCAAGTGATGATGGACAACCTATACTGTATCTGGGGAGATATGAAACACCAGATGGGTTTTTGGGGAAAAACTAAATATTCCTTGTGGTACACGTTAATTTCATTTGCTCTTTATTGGCTTTTCTATCTGGAAGATCAAACCTCAACAGAAACAGAAGAAAGATTAAGTACATGAGACTGAACTGATGAAACAGCATTCTGTGACTTGACTAAAATATTGCTGCTTTTCTTCTAAGCTTTGCTATCCACAAAGTCTTAGATCAAGGAAAGAACAGGTTTTTCTTGATTAGTGTTTTCAGAAGTTCTTGATAATTACTTCCATTTCAACAATTCTGCAAAAGGATCTGTCTTCAGATAAGAAAAAAAAATGTGCTCTCTTTATCTACAGAGTAAAATACATTATACTGCGATATTTCTTCATACTAGTAACTTACTTCCGTGTCAACTTCTATCTGTAAAATTCCAGTGCATTCTTTCCAGGGAGTATTACAAAGGCCCAGAGTGGAAAGTGAGTTTTCAGATTGTGCAGTCTTGTTAGCATTATCTGAGTCCAAATGTTGGCTTCAATGGTGTTTTCACAACTTGTAAATGGATGTATATGTCTGAAAATGGAAGCACTGAGTAGCTAGATTTGAAAGGCCAATGCCAGAGTTCAATCTGGAAGATCA
This sequence comes from Tupaia belangeri chinensis, assembly GCF_000334495.1. Classification (NCBI taxonomy): domain Eukaryota; kingdom Metazoa; phylum Chordata; class Mammalia; order Scandentia; family Tupaiidae; genus Tupaia; species Tupaia belangeri. Next base: position 1,383,636 of record NW_006209292.1, on the reverse strand, counting down.
AACCTCAACAGAAACAGAAGAAAGATTAAGTACATGAGACTGAACTGATGAAACAGCATTCTGTGACTTGACTAAAATATTGCTGCTTTTCTTCTAAGCTTTGCTATCCACAAAGTCTTAGATCAAGGAAAGAACAGGTTTTTCTTGATTAGTGTTTTCAGAAGTTCTTGATAATTACTTCCATTTCAACAATTCTGCAAAAGGATCTGTCTTCAGATAAGAAAAAAAAATGTGCTCTCTTTATCTACAGAGTAAAATACATTATACTGCGATATTTCTTCATACTAGTAACTTACTTCCGTGTCAACTTCTATCTGTAAAATTCCAGTGCATTCTTTCCAGGGAGTATTACAAAGGCCCAGAGTGGAAAGTGAGTTTTCAGATTGTGCAGTCTTGTTAGCATTATCTGAGTCCAAATGTTGGCTTCAATGGTGTTTTCACAACTTGTAAATGGATGTATATGTCTGAAAATGGAAGCACTGAGTAGCTAGATTTGAAAGGCCAATGCCTCGGGTAGGGGTGGTGTGATTTGGTCACTCATAGCATTTGGCTACATGAACTATTTTCAAATGCATCTCTGCTGTTTTGCCAGTCTCAGAGGCACTTGCATATGCTGCTTTCCACCTACTAAAAACGCTAACGCCTGACAGAGAAAGGAAATACGATGGGGAGTAGCAAGCAAGAGAACATAAAACTATGAAGAAGTGGAATCTTGGGACCAGCAGTTGCTGTAATGGCTTTGTTACTGGACTCCCACGTAGTCGACTGTGGTTCGAGTCTTAGACCCGGTGACTTAAACTCACACCAGGCACGTGTGCATGCGTGCCCAAGATCCCGAGAGGAGAATGGAGGAGAAGGGATTGCGGCGTGGCCATCCCCCCTGGGGGGTGATTTCTTGCTTTCTGTCTCTATGTCTCTCTCTGTCTGTCTGGCGAGTGCACACGCCCTATAGCGAAAACCTCTCAAAAAAAAAAAAAAAAAAAAGGCATTGGAATCTGGCAGAGAAGGATGACTTTTAGAGTTGTGAGTGCCCATCACTCCTGGAAGAGACTAGACAGGTGCTTTTGTGAGGCTGCTGTAGGGGTGCTCCAACAGGGAGAGCTTGCTGTAAACTTGCTCTGGTCTCAAGATGCCCCATGGAGACTTCAGTTGGTTGGGTGGGTTGCTGAGCTATTCGTTTGGTGCTTTCCCCACTGGGGTTTAGTTTCTCTTGGATTGTGTCATTTCTTATGAACTGTGGGTACAGTTGTGTGGTGCTTCAGGTGTCCCAGGCCTTCCCTTGCCAGGCAGTCAGCATTACAGGGCTCCACACAGCAGGTGATGTTTCTGACTTTTCCTCTTTTTTTTCCATTTTTATTTATTTATTTATTTATATTTTTTGAGAGGTTTTCGCTATAGGGCGTGTGCACTCGCCAGACAGACAGAGAGAGACATAGAGACAGAAAGCAAGAAATCACCCCCCAGGGGGGATGGCCACGCCGCAATCCCTTCTCCTCCATTCTCCTCTCGGGATCTTGGGCACGCATGCACACGCGCCCGGCGTGAGTTCTAAGACACCGGGTCCGGGACACAAACCATGGTCGACTACATGGGAGTCCAGTGACATAGCCATTATGCTAACTGCTGGTTCCCTGACTTTTCCTCTTGTTAAAACTAAAACCTCATTCAAGGAGCCAGCAGGTGGCATGGTGGTTAAAGTGCTGGACTCCCAAATGACTGACCATGGTTCGAGTCCCAGATCTGGCTACTTGCTTTCTCACTCTCTCCCTCTCTCTCTGTCTCTCTTTGGTGAGTACATATGCTGAGTACATATGCCCGATAGCAAAGTAAATAATAAAAATAAGTAAAATAAATAATTTTTAAAAGCCTCATTCAATTGCATAAGGCCTCTGTGACTAGCTATCTGGCATCAAGTAGACATATACAGGCTGGCCTCACCATCGAGACTGCTGAAGTTGGACTTGAGAAACGTGAGGGCCCAAAATCCAAATCCAGGTTTGCATCTGTAGGCCTGTTTGTCTGATCAGTTATGGTCTCTCATGAGAGTCTTGCCCTAGCTAAATACCCTATGTCTACAAAAAGCTTTGGAGAGAGAAGCTAAGGGCCTGGAGAGTGCTAGGACACTAATACCATGATTACCCAAAGACAATAGAGTCAAGGATGTGCACCATTGCTTCCAAGATGAGATCTAGTTTCTGGAAGCAAAAGTGGTAAAATTAGCACCCAGAGCGATGCAAGCTCCCCCTTTTCTCTGATGTGGTGTAGTTGGTGCACTGGAGATAAAGTAGCTGGTGCAGCCACCTCTGCACAGAGCACACTCTGTATCCATTTGTATGTGTTGATGCCTGTGGCAATTTCAGATTGCTTCTGTTGAAAGTACCTGTCTTCCAAAATGGCTTTTTAAATGTAAGTTTCACATTTAGGAGTGGAATGGAGGGAGGAGGTAATGCATATCTTACAAAGTAGGCTGGAAAAATTAGCTACTATAATTGATACAGAAATGTGATAATATTACTCTCAGATATTGACCTTGACCTTGAACTTGATAGTAGTGAGCACAGTTTTGCAACTGAGTGTGTCTCTTCCTCTCTTATATGTTCCAAGCCCTGATGGGAAAGGAGCTCCTCCCTAGAGGGCACAGAGTGTGGTCCCATGTTACATAGATTGTTATCTCTAAGGCCAGAAGAATACAGGGACTAGCCTAAGGCTCCACAGACAGGGAGCAGCAGAACCTCTCAAAAGCCAGCCTCTTGATTCCTAGGCCAGCTCTTCGTTCCCCCATCTTGACTCTGGCTTCCAAGAAGGACCCCCAGGTTTCGTTCCTTACTGGGTGAGTTCTCTTACCACCACTGTCTGTGATCAGAAACTAGTTTCACAGGGCCATGCCAGCCTTTGACATGCCTGGTGCCTCTTTGGTTTGGCCTCTAAACCAGCTAAAGATGCTCTAGCTGAGGCTGCTATGATAAGCAGAGGATATGTGTGCAAGTTAGAACAGAGGCTGCTTAGAGGCCATCTGTCAGGTGTCAGGGATGTTGGCAACACATCCCACCCTGCCCTTGTCTCAAGATTGTCCTGCAAACCTGCCTGATGGGACCCTTTGCTGCCAAGAGCACTTTCTCTGGCCCTTTTCCTCACTTCCCAGGATTCAGCTGTTGGAAGCTGTGAGAACCCCAGGAGCAGAAGCTGGACTTATTGACAGGAAAGGCAGGCAGGCTGCCAGTGAACTTAATCTACTTTATTGAACTGGCCTGTTTGCTTTGCAAATCACATTATTTTTAGTCAAATTTGGGGAATAAAAATTTAGCAATTAGAATCATATGATCTACAACCATATTAAAAGTCATATATTTAAAAGTGCTGCACAAAATGTTCTCAAATTAAAATGGTGTTAAATTTGTTAATACAGATTTTAATAGAAGGAAACATAATGCATTCACTGGGGAAGAGAAAAACATGTATGTCCGCATATTGACAACACTGGGAATCTGTTTTGTACTTTTAGCTGCAAACAGTAATGTGGAGGGCCTGAGACTCATGACCTGACATAGGACACGTCAAAGCAATCATGAGAGTGAGAGGCAAAGAGCTCAGCACTCCCCACAATCCCACTGCTTACTAGGGAACTACATGTGAAGTTCTCCCCAATCCTACTTCTGTCAGACCCTCCCCTTCCAGGCTTCCCCTAACGCTCAACCATTGGCACATTGTGCACCAATATACCTCTTCAGGTCTATCATCAGGCCTTCCCTTCTTGCACGGCTCAAGATAGTGTCTTTCTTTTGAGCCAGCTCTCTGCCAGTTTGCCACCTCTTGTGTTCCTCTAGCCAGTTCTCCACTCAGCCCCGCCATGGGATCTGTTGGCATCTCGGGCTCAATGCAATGAACTCTGCATGAACTGGTGGATTTTGCCTCAAGCTTCTATGGAGTTGCAATGACTTCTCCCACTAATTTGATTTCACAGTC
>NW_006209292.1:1362550-1379660 GCF_000334495.1 Tupaia belangeri chinensis | reverse complement strand
GCCCCTTTTCTCGGACAGCCTTTTTAAGTAAAGTGAATACTGCTGATTTCATTTCCAAGTACAGTACCCCTTTAGCTACTTGAGGAATCACAAACTTTATTTTGAAGTTTTTGATGTGTTCATCTGCTAGTACCTATATTTCTAGTTACTGTGGGAGATCAGATCACCTCTCCTACCTAATCATCTGAGAAATCTTTTTTAGAGTTTGTGTAGTTTGTCCCTCTCACCTAGAGAAAGACAGAAACAGAGAGAGGGAAAGTGAGAAATCATCTCTGAGGGGGAATGGTCACACCACAATCCTTTCTCTTCCAGTCTCCTCTTGGGATTTTGGGCATGCATGCACCTGTGCCTGGAGTGATTTATCAAACAGCTGGGTCCAGGACTTACACCATGGTCAGTCATGTGGGAATCCAGTGCCTTAACCACCATGCAACCTGCTGATCCCTTCTGGAAAGTAGTTTTGTTCACTGGCCACTCAGTTGCCCTCATTTGGCTTCTCTTCCACAGTTTTTCTTTTCTCTCTTTTTTTTCCTTTATGCATGATACAGCACACAGATGCTAGAGAGAGCAGGGAGGGTGAGAAATGAGCACCTTCCATGGGACCTGGCCATGCCACAATCCCCTAGCCCCTCCAGCCCTCCAACCTGTAGGACCTTTAGGCACTTACACACATGCCCAGCAAGCTTTTCATTTGACCAGACTGGGACTTGAACCACAGTTGCCATGCCAGACCTGGCCTCTCCTAAGCAGTGCCCTACTGCTGCACCATGAAGCCAACCCCACAGTATTTCTTGAATTTCTCCCTTCTGTGTAAGCACCACACAGTTGCTATTTTGGAAATGCAGAGGTGGAAGCTCAGCCATCATGGAAAGTCTGTGAGCCCAGGGCAATTCATAATAAGCCTGGACATTTACAGTTTTGTTGTGGATATGCAGCTTCCCCCTTCACATGTTACCTGGGACACCACTGTTTGAGGATGAAAGAGGGGCATGACAGGCAAGAAAAGAAAGAAACTCTGTCCCACTTTAGGGCTCATCACAGCAACAGGAGGGCGAATATTTGGTACCTTAAAGAGAGTCAGCAGTATCTGCTGGGAGCAGCCAAGGTGTATCACAACCAGAGCCAGGGGTGGACAGTTAGGAGGACATGCCCCCAAAGGAGAGAAGATGAAGAGACACCACATCCCTGGAACCCCTAGGTAGCAAAGAGAAACTTGTCCTATACAAGAAGAAATCAGAATTTTTGGAGAAAAGCTACAGGTTCTTTTTTATTGATTGAGTTTTTTGCTATAGGGTGCATGTGTTCACTGGAGAGACAGACACAGAGAGAGAAAGTGAGGAAATCACCCCCCACAGGGAGAATGGCCACACCCCAACCCCTTCTCCATTCTCCTCCTGGGATTTTGGGCACGTATGCACATGGCGCCCAGAGTGTTTCAAGTGGCCGGGTCTGAGACTCAAAGTATGGTTGCCCATGTGGGAGTTCAGCATCTTAACCACTATGCCACCTGCTGGTCCCAAAGCTACAGGTTCTTTGTGGAATAAACTACAATTGATAGAACAGTTACTGATGCTACTCAGCTGGACTTGAAGACCATGATGGATGAAGTGATTGTGAGAGGGCTGACAGGCCAGGGTACTGAGGGACAGAGAGAGCATTTGCTGACAAAACCATGAATATATAACACAGAGTGTTAAGGAATCACACAGAACTGCAAGGAAGGACCATGAACCACCAGTGGGCATGTACTTCTACATCTCCAGAAGGCAAATTCCTTAAACTGGTTACTTTATGTAGCTATAGTTTATTGATGTGGCCCCCTGGAAATATTCTAGAACACACTATTGAAAGAACAGTGAATGAGTACTTAGAAAAAGAATCCCGTAAAAAGTGGATCTAAAACAAAAGCAAAAGGAGCAGGGATCCCTCAGAACCACTGCAGGTTTATAGGAGTAGGGTTTATTAGGAGTAACTAGTGTTAGAACAGCCTCCTTTTTTGTTAGAAGAGCTAGCAGGTAGATCAGAAGAAAGCAGGTGAATATTTTTGGATTTCAGCAAAGTATTTGGCAGCATCTGCTGTAAAATCCTCATTTACAGCCTAGTTACATGATTGTGTAACCAATTAGAGGACAGAATGCAAAGGCCATGGATAATGGATTAATGCCCTCTTTTAGAGATGGAATTCTTGAGGCAAGTCCCAGGGCTCCCTGCTGGCTTGCTTAGCTTTCTCTCAATGATCTGGATGAGGATTAAGGAATTGCTTTTCTCAGATTTGCTTCAGGTGTAGTACCAGAAGGTGGTGAATCCTCGGTAGCATGAAATAGAGATTCAAAGAGATCTTGACGAGCTCAAGATCATAATGGGAAATTTAACGAGATAAATGGCAAATCCCACATTTGGAGACAGGACCCATCTGTCCAACTAGCATGAAGAAATGTGACTGGAGAAGAAACTAGGGGCTGTTAGTTGCCAGTTATCGAAGTATGATCAAGCAGTGAGCTGGGTCTGCCAGCATCATTACCATTGTCTCAGACTGCATTGCCAGCTGTGGCCTGTTGGGCATGAAGGTGAAGGTGCTGCTTTTGCCACCCCTGAAGTATGGTGCTTAGTTCATAGCAATCATGTAGACAAGGGGGGCACATCCAGGGTGAGAGGAGGCACATATTATATACATGCAGTCAATGACCTCCTGAGCTAGTATTTGAACCCAGGGTTCCTGATTCCAACTTCAGAGATTTTTAGGTGAATGCAAGTCTGCTCTATACTGAATACCAAGCCTTCAATATGTTTCATTCAGATTCATATAAGTATATTGACAAATGCCGTGAGAGTTTGAAAACTTTTTACTGGAAAGCAGATACTTTATTGGCCTTTATAGATATCTGGGCTACCTCTTCTAAATTTCAATGCCCAGAGAAACTCAGCAGAAAAACTCTCTCATAGAAAGTAATTTCTTAAATGAATATGAAATGAATTTCATAAACCACCAGAAGCATTATTAAGACGATACCTCTTGTATGTACCAAGGTTGCATAACTAACAGGACATTAGTGTCCCCTAACTTCACTTCACGGCAGAATAAAAAATTTATCTCTTTTTTAAAAAATGAATTATTTTATTTAACTTTATTTGTTAATAAGAGAGAGATAGAAAGAGAGAGAGGGAAAGCGAGAAAGCAAGCCACCAGGTCCAGGACTTGAACTGTAGTTAGCTATGTGAGAGTCCAGTGCCTTTAACCACCAGGCCAACTGCCAGCCCCAAAAGTTTATCTCTTAACATTTTCTCCACACTCTTATATGTGCTTTTTATAAAGAAGAAGAGGAAGGATGACTGCTGGAATCAGTACAACACTGGCAGCTTGATTGGATGAATAAATGGATGGCCTGTTAGATTAATAAACTATAAAGTCTTGGCACAGCAGTGTTTATTTGGAGTGTTTCTGAATTCATAACCAACTGTGCCCACAGCTGAGGAATAGTGTTATCCATAGATAACAACACTCCACTCAAGAGCCTGTAGCTTGGTGGGTCTAAAACGTGTTGAAGAAATATGCTTTCAAGCTTTAGCTATTTGAATCCTTAAACCCAAGAACTATGTATCCATTGGCATTTGACCCCAAAATGGAGTTAAATATTTGCCTTTGAAGGAACAGAGCAAGATGTTGAAGTTGTAGAAGTGGTACAGATTTGGATTTCAACTAAATCAGTCCAGAAGAAATAAATACAATGGACAAAGTCAAAACTCAGGAGTAACTAGATCTGTGTGCTTTCTGGCTGGCTCAGGATATCTCTAGGTGGATGGAGCTAACTGGGGGCCTCTGAGTGGGATACAATAATACTACAACAGAACTTTGGTTGTTTCATTCCTGAAACTTCCTCCTTTTAGTGAACCAGCACACTGTGGCCATCACAGTCACAAGACTCAGCCAATGGTATGTTTTTCTTCTGACTCAGGGAAGAAGTCTTGATCAAGTATTTGGGCTTATGGGATGGAGTAGTTTTGAGCCATAGGTCAAGTGACTTGCATCTAAGACCCACCTACTTGGGACTCGGCGGATTCTTCCATGCTCACTGAGGCAGATGACAGCAGTGGAACTTTGTGCCTGATAAATAGGAAAACTTGACATAGTGCAGGCAATAGAAACCGATCTGTATAGTTTTCACTGGAAATCTGGTCTTGTTATCAACCAGCCTACTTCAAGTATTTATGTCAGTTTTCCCTTCCACCTCTTTTAAAAGCTCCAAACTGGCTGTCTATAAAACATTGGTCTTGACTATTTATCATGCCCTGCAGCTGAATAGCTGCCTATAAAATCTCATTTGTCTCTAATGCTTGCTTGTATGTGTTTTGTTGACCGCCTTCTCGAAGGGAAGTGTCTGGGAACCATTTCCGAAATGTGCAGTAATTTTCCCACTTTCTATGGAAACCAGAGCCATTGTTGTCAACTTACAATAGATAAATATCTTGAAAATTAGATTGTTTCCTTCAAAGCTTATGGTCATAGCCTTGACTGTTTTCTTTCATTTGTGAAATAATATCTAAAATATTTGCAGAGAAGTATTTCTAAGAATGGGGAGAATTTATTTTGTCATAAGAAGTACTGAAATCACTTTTGCCTCCCAACATGTGAGATTTCACATGAAGTTTCTTACATGCAATACTAGGGTTTTTTCCTATTGCATCTAAAGAATGAAATGTATTAAGAAAGATAGCAAAATGTGGGGGGCCAGCAGTTAGCATATTGGCTATGTCACTGGACTCCCATGTAGTCAACTGTGGTTCGAGTCCCAGACCTGGTGGCTTAAAACTTACACCAGGCGCGTGTGTGTGCGTGCCCAAGATCCCAAGAGGAGAATGGAGGAGAAGGGATTGCGGCGTGGCCATCCCACCTGGGGGGGGTGATTTCTCGCCTTCTGTCTCTCTGTCTCTCTGTCTGTCTGGCAAGTGCACGTGCCCTATAGCAAAAACCTCTCCAAAAGAAAGAAAGAAAGAAAGAAAGAAAGAAAGAAAGAAAGAAAGAAAGAAAGAAAGAAAGAAAGAAAGGCGAAATGTGAACTCTTCAAAAAAATCTTTTCTTTATTTTTCTTAAATGGTTATTATGGTTGTTTCTTTAACTTACTGCTACTTTTAGCCACTTGTTAAGCACCCTTCCCTTCTCTCACCCACCTTCATAGGTAGTTTTCTTTGTTGGACCTACCACAGCATAATTGGATACAGAAGGCTAGACATGGGTACAGACCTATGGGACACAATGCCCAGTGACAAATGTCCTCATCTCTCTCTTAGCTAGGCTCTTGTTTGCTCCCATTTTGTTTTTAGACCACTTTGAGCTCTGAGGTTCTTGAGCATTGTCCCAATTAATGATCTAGGGCTCTGATTCCCCAAGATGGATATACTTAGAATTTGGGAGGTGGGGAGTATCACTAGTCTGGTTTAATGTGGAAAGAAGGGACTCTAAACTTCTCTCCACCCCACTAGGAGTCTGGAGCCAGTCTAGGTTCTTTCCACCAGCCACTGAAAGGAAGTCTGTTTGTACACTCTGGCTGGGAAATCATAATATGTGGATGACCATTAAAGAAAGCTAGTCACTGAGAGAGAGATGGTGCCAGCTGGCAAGCCCTGCATGGTCCTCCAGGCCAGGCTCTTTAGTATATTGTAAGAAAGTGAAACTCAGAGAGGTGAAGCAACTCTCCTGTCAAACTTGGCAGAGAGAGTCTGAGACCACAGTGAGGCCGGCACTAATTTGAGAAGAGACAGTCACTTGGAGAACAATAAAGTATCACTCCCATTCAGTTTGTTGCTGGCTACATTGCCTGAGTTGCAGAAAAGGGCTGCCCTGCTCTGGCCCCTCTCACGCACATAGCAACACTGTGTCCAAGGGCCCTTCAGACTCAAGTTCTTGCTTGATCCTCATATGAGGGGAGATGAGCAAAGGGGATCAGGACCACTTCACAGATGATAAACCTGAGTCTCAAAGAGCTCATGACTTGTAGATGGAAGTGGAACCCAGGTCCCTGGCTCCCAGCGCCATGTTCAGTCCACTAGTTCTCCTGGGTTGCAAGATAAAAAGCACTTTGCAAACCTTTACTGGTCTGCTTTAGCCTGCTGTTATGGTTGGCGGCTGGGCCCAAGAGTAACAGGTTTACAAATGGTTTCTACACTCTGAGGCAATTGCCTGCTGAAATTCCTACAAAGCTAAACAATTTTCAGCATTTTTGTCCTTCCTAATACAGCATTTACAGCTATTCCTGTATGTTAAGTCTAGAGACACATTGTTGTTAAAATAATTTCCAGGTGAAAAATAACTTGCTTAAGTATGTGTGCCTTTAGGGCCACAGCTGAGCAGCAGGTAGGGACAGAAAAGGAGGAGACCAGCTGCCATTCCTATTCCCTTTGCTGGTCAGTTGTAGACTTAGAAGAGACAATTGAGCAGCAATTGGCAATTAAGCCAATTTAACAGGAAGGTAGAGAGACCAGATGCCCACTCTTACCCATGGGAATAACCCCAAGCTCAAAGTGGAGGCTCCTTTCCCCAAGGGCCTCTAGTGCTTTCTAGAAGACAGAGAGAAAGAAAGAGCAAGAACCAAATGAGTATGTGTGCATGTGTGTCTTTATGTGCATGTGTGTGTGTGTGTGTGTGTGTGTGTGTGTGTGTGTGTGTGAGATACCAACTTAAGAGTGGGATGATCTAGTCCTATAGAGAGGCCACCAGAACAGTTTCTGAGCACCTACCAACACAACCCCAACCTTGGTGATCAGCTTGCAGGTTTAGTTTCCCATTAGTTTTCCCATTTAGCACATGAGAAAGCTAGCAGTAGATGGCTTAGCCTTCCAGTTCAGACTCCCACTTCAAGTTCTCTTCCATTCTCAAAGTGTATGGTGTTTGTGGCATAGGAAAAGATGATGCAAAACAAGAAATGAGGTATTGAAAAAACTCGGCCTCACATTAACTTCAAAGATAGTTCTGCTGCAGTTTATCATGTGACAAAATGAGCATTGTCATAACTGCTATAAGATAGTCTTGTCTTTGTCCACCCTCCTTTTTGGTGTCTCACAAATTCCAGAAAACTCAGTTCTCTGTTTGCCCTAATGGGTGATCACTGTTTGTAGTTCAGTTTTACTGTCAAATAAGTTTTGGGACATGGCCAATGTGAGAAAAAGTTTGTACTCAATCGGCTTTTTAATTTGCATAATCCTTGGCTCCTGAAAGGAAGTTTCTGCTATCTGAGCCCATCTATGTGACCAAAGGATACTTAGATTTGTCAGGAAGTCTGGTCTCAAGCCAATTTGTTACTGAGTGATGCATGATACCTTAATGTGTGTTTATATGTTTGTGTGACATTTTTAAACCTCAATGGAATGAAACTATACTGAAACCAAAAGTGCAGAGATTGAGAGTTTCTGGGGATCAGTAGCAGTAGTGTTATAAGTAGATCAGGTCCATCCTCAGCAGTGCAGGCAGTAGCATGCTGCTCTGCAATGCTGGAAGCCACAAGGTCGACCACATGTTTGGATCCCAAGTTAACTTGAAACATCTAGGCCTATGTGCCCAATAGCCTGACTAGCTGCAGAGCTGGGGGAAAGGGATAGTGGTATGAAGGTCCTGTTGAGGATGCCTCCCTCTCTCTCTCTTACACATGTGCACATGTGCTCTTGGTATCTCTTATGAAAGAAATCATTTTTTAAAAGAAAAAAGATAGGATCAACCAAAGCTTGTGATACTTTTATACCAACTTTGTTTTTCACTGATTATGAGAGTCACTAGGGAAAGGCACTGTTGTGTGTCAGCAAAGAGGGAGAAAAGGTGTGTTGATTTCCCATTTCAAAAGGAGCCAATCTTTCTAAGAGTGGCAAATATAGGGGCCAATAGATGGTGTAGTGGTAAAGGCACTGGACTTCCACGTGGTCGACCACAGTTAAGAGTCCCCGACCCGGCGCTTGAAACTCACGCCAGGTGTGTATGCATGTGTGCCAAAAATCCCGAGAGGAGAGTAGAGGAGAGGGGATTGCAACATGGCTAACCCCCTTGAGGGATGATTTCTCTCTTTCTGTCTCTCTGTCTCTGTCCCTCCAGTGAGTACACACACCCTACAGCAAAAGTCTCTTTTAAAAAGAGTGGAGGATATAAACATTTTTTCCTCTAAAAACTTTTTAAAAAATGTTGCTTTCTGTAAAAGGAGCCTCTTTCTAAAATCCCATATGAAAGAGTTCAGCCTTGATATAAAGCAGCTTTACTAGGATGTAATTCACATACCACACAATTCACCCATCAGAAGTTTACAGTTCAGTGTGTTTTAGTGTATTCACAGAGATACGCAGCCAAAATTAACTCTAGAACATTTTTATCACTCTTAAAAGAAACTCTGTACCTATTAGTAGTCAGTCCACATTCTTCCTCCCTTCCCCAAGCCCTAGGCAACCACTAAGCTACTTTCAGTCTCTGGATTTGCATATTCTGGACATGTTATATAAATGGAATCATACGACATGTGGTCCTTTGTGACTGGCTCTTTCACTTTGCATCATGTTTTCAGGTTTATCTCTGTTATAGCATGTGTCAGTGTTCCATTCCTTTTTATGGCTAAATAATATAGTATTGTTTGAGTAACCCTCATGCTGTTTATCCATTGATCTGTCCATAGACACTTAGGGTGTCTGCACTTTGGAATATTATGAATAGTGTTGCTGTGAACATTCATGTACAGTTTTGGTATGAATGTATGTTTTCAGTCCCCTTGGGTATGTACCAGGAATGGAATTGCTGCTCTCTTTTCCATATCAGCTACACCATTTTAAATTCCCACCAGCACTATAGGAGGATTCCAATTTTTCCACATCACTTTGGCCTTTATAAAGTCAACTTTTTAAAACTAAAACTTATGGCTTAGAATACTGATATATTTATTAGAACAAGGCTATAATTATATGCCTTGCAGCTCTTCCTTGGTGCCAAAACAGTTCTTGCAAATGCACAGAAATATTGAACAATACGTTGTACCTTGTTGTCAATTGGGCTCCAGCATACCAAGACATCAAGGCTTGGGACTGAGTGACTCCTTCAGAGGGTTCTAGTCTAGCTCTCCACCTAAGCTTGAACCCACCCTGCAGATTAATTCAGTAGATAGTTCCTGAGATCCTACTGTATTCTCTGAACACTCTGGGGTTACAGTCATATAGATGACATGCCCTTCCCTCACAGAGTTTAGTCTAGGAGAGGGGCCAAATCCTAGACAAACACTTTCTGCCATCAGCCAGGAACCACAGAGTTGGCACCTGTACAGCAGGCTCTTCATATGTACCTTGCAGAGCTGTTGGCGAGAGTTAGTGACATGCTCTATGTAAATTTCTGAGCCCAATGCCTGGCTCATAGAAGACACCCAGAGGTAGGTATTACATTTCTGTATAGAACTTTCCTTTCTGTGTAGAATTTTAAGCAACTTTTCCAGAGCCCCATTGCTCATGACTGAGAAATCAATCTTCCTGTTTCTGGCCTTGCTCACTGGGCTCCAAACCCCTGGATATACTGACATCTTCATATAAGCCTGGCTTTCTTAATCCTTTACCTACCTATCTCCAGCCTGCCTCTTACTGCCTCTCCCAGGTCTGCCTCTCCCTGGACTAAGGCATCCTACTTGATGCATGCCCTCACATAAACGCCAAGACTGTTAGTGACAGATAGTAATTAGTCAGTCCCTTGTAGATTAGGGTGATTTGCTGTCATTAGAGCCCAAAGTGGCCTTAATTAATGACACTGGATTGATGGGTCTATTGCTCATTTAGCATTCTCTGTCAGCAGACTCACACTTCTTCCCAATATCCAGGTTGGAAGTCTGAAAGGTAGAAATGGCCTGCGTGAAGTCAGCCATCAAGCCATGACAATTTTTCTCCAAGTTGTCTCCTTCCCATTGCTTCCTCTCTATTCCTACATGGCCCCCACACCACAGTTTTGTCTATAAAGGCTTGTAAGCATTTTTCATGGAAAAAGCATTGTTCTGGGTGCTCTGGCTCAGCTGCTTAACGTAGATGATCCCTGGTTTCAGGCTTGTGAGGATGGTAGCAGTGAGTCTAGAGCTGCATGTTCTCAGGGTGTGAGAGCCAAGGACTGCCTTGGCTCAAGATCTCCCTGCTCTTAGTCATCCAAATGAGAGCTGGTAGTCCTTTACAGCAGAAGAGCAAACAAGCCCCAAAGCTGAGCAACCAGTTAATGTGCTCTCCCGTGGGCACAGAACAGTCTTCAGTGGCATCTGCACCTTCCCTGTGGGAACACTTAATTCCCCACATCTTAATGTGCTAGGACTGCCATAACAAGGTACAGCAAACTGGGTGACTTAAACAACAGAATTTGTTGTATCCCAGTTCTGAGGCTGAAAGTCCAAGATTGAGCTCTGTCATCAGGGTCATGCTCCCTCTGAGAGCACCAGGGAAGAATCTGTTCCAGGCTCTCTCCTAGCTTCTGATAGATCCTTGGCTTGAAATAGCAGAACTTCAATCTTCACATGGCATTCTCCCTGTATCCCTGTCACTGTGTCCAAATTTCCCCTTTGATAAGTACACCAGTCATATTGGATTAGAGGACCATACCACTTCTGTATGACCTTACCTGAACTCATTACTTGGGCAACAACCGTATTTTCAAATAAAGTCACATTTTGATGTACTGGGGATTAAGACTTCAAAATATGAATTTGGGGAGGGGGAAAAACTGATCTCTTAACACAAATATACATGTTTGACAATAGATATAGACTTGCATTACTTTGCTATCAACATTACCTCCATCCAACTAGGTATGTTGCAGTCCTCTGCAAGCTCATTTGAACCCACGAAGTCTTTTGACTTTTCTTTGGGGGCTAAATTGAAAAATAAGGGTTCTAATATTAAATATCTTCTGCCCTAACCAAAAATATGCCCAGTAATCAGGAGACTCCAGGTGGAGGAACATCATGGCGTCAGAGCTTTCCTTGGGAATGCCTGAGCCACAACTGTCTCCTCATCCTCACCCCATCCAGGGAACACAGAGGAAGAAACTGTTAGGATGAGGGACAGATTCAAGCATGCCAGATGACTTAACTATAGAGTCAATGAGGGTGCAGCCCAGAATTCAGTGTGGAGCATGACTTCACAAGACAGCTTGCCTTTATCTGCTAGTCTCCAGCCCCAGGTTGTTCCTATTCCTTATTGTTTATTTTTTTCCTCTGACTAATTTGGTGTGGGTGGGGGGACTCAGACATCTTTGAACTTTTCAAGAAGATGTCAGCCTTTTGAGATTGCTTCACCAATACCCTCACATTCCCCCTCTTTTCCTCCCTTTGATTTGGCTCATTTCCTTCTTCTGTCATGCCTGAAGGTAGGTTGCAGCAAGGTGGAACTGGCTCCAGTTGGCACTTCGAGGCATCAAGGATTCATCAGAGTCCACTGATCTAGGAAGCAAGAGGTCTGTTACTAGAGGCCATGGGTAACCAAGTAGTGGAAAACCATGATAACTCTGTACGTGCTGGGTTTGCCTTCAGAGACCAGAAAAAAGATCTTTGCTCTATTTGATATCTTCTGGATATTAATGGCCAAGGGCTCCCAACTGTGTGCTTAGAGCCTAAGGAGAGAAGATACTGTCCACAGGCCCCTGCTTCTGTACCTGAGGTGTGAGTATGTCCCTTGCCCCACTCTACTCCCTGGGTGCACAGGCTACAAAGTGACAGCATGCCTCAATGGAGTACCCATTTACTAGAGAATGGAACATTTTCTTTCTGTATTAAAGTAAATATGAATATTGTATAAAAAATAGTGTAAGTCATATGGATTTATTTTCATTCATTTATTTAAGAATTACTTATTTAATTTTATTTATTATTATTTATTTTGATCAGAGAGAGAGAGAGAGAAAGAGAAAGCAAGAAAGCAAACTGCCTGGTCCAAGACTCGAACCACAGTAAACCTTGTGGGAGTCCAGCACCTTAACCACCATGCCACCTGCTGGCCCCAAAATCATATGGATTTATTAGGATGGATTCCAAAATGCAGATAACTTTGCAGTTCATCTTTATCCTCAGATTGAGCTTGGGTGAGAAACATTGATGTGAGATTTGTTTCTCTTAATGGGGCATAGGCTTCTGGACAGGTGCTTATGAACATCTCCAGGAGTGGGTGAAACCCAGCCAGGCCTTTGGGGTCAAGAGTTGGCTTACTCTTGGTTGGGACAGAAAAGTCTACCCATGGGCAATTTTCCAGACCTGGATTCATCCTAAAGAAAGAGAAAACTAGACCATGTCCAGTGCTAGTGTGCTGAGATTGTGAGAGGTTTTCAAAAATACTTTATTTACCTATTCCATGAACAAGACGACAGAGAGAAACAGAGAGACAGCACCCCAATAGGTCCCAACACCACAATACACCCCCAATCTCAACCGGGCCCAAATCATGGACATGGATGTGCCTGGAATACCCAGAGAGGTCTCTGGACATGAACTAGAACCTTCCCACGTAGGTCAGCATTTCTGAGTGTTGATTTTACTGCTGTGCCCCACTGTCCAGCCCCTATGAGATCCATTTTGACTTGGACCAAACAAGTTTCTAGGTGTTTTCTCTCTCTGGTCCCCTCCATCATCCCTGGTCCCCAACCCTGGGCCCAACTAGTAATAAGCATGGTGATTGTGGTGGTGATGGAGTAGGCTGCTACTGACGCCTAACCCCCTCCCCCAACAAGTTTGCTTTATATTATTTCTGTGTGCCACAAGAGGGCAGGGTGTGGAGTCTTCAAAAGTCAAAGCAGCAATTTTTTTTTTAATTAGGACATTTTTCTTTGGAATTGAATGAAGTTTGTTTGACGTCAATCATTTTTGTGTTGCCAGCCCTGAAATGATGTCTGGGCATCCAGCCCCCACAGACTGCAGATTCTGGGCATTCCGGCTAGAGGATTAATGATGACCTCAGTGCCACCCAAGATCTCTGTTTCCCTTCTTCATTTGAGTGCACTGTATACTGTATGCTACTTTCTCTTCACTTGGGGTATCGCTATACCCTAGTATTTCAATGAAGTTACAACTAAGACCTCATTATTGGCTCCTGAAATACCCAAGAAAGGTTTTGGTGGGAATTGTTTTTAAATAAATAAATAAAAAGGTCTGTACAAAGAAATCAATTTACCGGGCCAGCAGATAGTATGGTAGTTAAGGTGTTGGATCCCCACATGGTCAATTGTGGTTCAAATCCTGGACTTGGCAGCTTGAAAATCATGCTGGGCACGTGTGCATCCATGCCCAAAATCCTGAAAGGAGAGTAGAAGAGAAGGGATTGTAGCAGGCTCATCCCCCCTGAGGAGTGATTTCTCACTTTTCCCCTCTCTCTCTTCAGTAAGCTCATGTGCCCTATGACAAAAACCTAGGGGGAAAAAGTCAATTACCCATAAATATATATGGGCTTATTTCTGAATTCTCAAATATATTCCATTGGTCTATTCGTAGAGCAGTACTGTGCTGTTTTGATGTTGTGGATTTTTTAGTAAGTTTTAAAATCAGGAAATGTGAGTCCTCCATCTTCGTTCTTATTTTTCAATATTGTTTTGAAGTAATCATATGTTTTTTACTCTTTACATGTTAATATGATGAATAATATGTATTGACTTTTGAATATTGAGCCAGCCTTGAATACTAAAATTAAACCCAATGTGATTGTGGTGTATAATTATTTTCATAAATTTCTAGAACTTTGTTAAGGATTTTTCTGTCTATATTCATGGGAAATATTGGTTTATAGTTTTTTGGTACAATTTTTGCCTTTGCTGTCAGGGTAATACAATAAGTTGAGAAGTGTTTCTCTTTTCTGAAAGAATTTATGTAAAATTGGTGCTAGTTTTTCTTAAACAATTAATATAATTCTCCATTGAGACATCTGAGCCTAGGATTTTCATTCATGAAGGTTTTTAAACTATGAATTTAATTTATTTTATAGTTATGAGTCTATTCAGGGGCCAGTGGATGGCGTAATGGTTATGTCTCTGGACCCCCCACATAGTCGACCATGGTTTGACTCCAGGACTCCAAACTCACGTTGGGTGTGTGTGCATGCGTGCTCAAAATCCTGAGGAGAATGGAGGAGAAGGGATTGCGGCATGACCATCCCCCCTGGGGGGTGATTTCTCGCTTTCTGTCTCTCTGTCTCTCTCTCTGGCAAGCACACACACCCTATAGCAAAAATCTCTTTGTAGTTATTAGACTATTTCAGATTGTGTTATATTGAGTACATTTTGGTACTTTGTGTTCTTAGAGTAATTGGTCCATTTCATCTAAGTTTCCAAATTTATATGTTTAGAGTTATTCATAGTGTTTACTTAATATCCTTTTCATGCCTGCAGAATCTGTAGTAATACCCCATTTTCATTCAAACACACACACATTCATTTTATCTGTGCCCATTGGCATGCTGGGTTTATTGGTCTCTTTAGCTCCATGATTGAGATATTCAAGGCAAAAAGAAAACTCAGGGAATTCACCACTCCGTTGTTCCTCAAGTCTCAAGCTTACTAGCCAGTATTCATTTTTCTCTCCATCTTTCAGGACCTTCTTATGTTTGTTTTGTGTATAGTATCTAGAGCTTTAGCCTACTCAGCAGGAAAATGGGTAAAAAGACTACTCTGTCTTTCCATAAGTAGAAGTTTGGACATCAGAATTTTAGAGCCTAAGTTTTGTCAATAAGGTTTATGGGGGGCTATTCTGGTGACATGGTGGTTAAGGCTGCTAGATCCCACATTACCGACTGCACAGTTAGAGTGCTGGACCCGGCAGCTTGGAAAAACACAGCAGGCACGTGTGTTTGTGCACCCCAAATCCTGAGAGTAGAATCAAGAAGGGATTGCAGTGTGGTCATTTCTCCTTGAGGGTCCTTTCCCACTTTCTCTGTCCATCTCTCTGTCTATCTTGCAAGTGCACATACCCTATAACAAATAAAAACATTTTTAAAGAAGGTTTATGGGGAGAATTGCCTTCATATAAACACCTTAGCAAAGCTCTTATTTAATATCTATATCATGAAAAAAAAGGAAATGGCAGATTTATTTGGGTTTGCATATGTCTGATGATCCTTCATGGAGGGCATACATTGGTGTAGCCATGGTCATGGCCTGCTTGGTTAGTTTTCTGTAAACCAGTGCAGCAGGGCTTCATGAGCCCTTTCCAACTCCCATTACTACCTACATGTGTCCATCAGGCTTTGAAGTGTGGTTCAGCTCACTTAGCTGGGTGCTAACAGGGTGAGAGTTGGTGGCTGCTCCTTCTATGGCTTGAAGTCTTACTTTAGTAGAGCTGAAGGGGCCCTAAGCCAATACAGGACCCATCTCACCATGTTTTTCTTATAAGGAAATTGCATCTCAGAGACCAGAAGAGCCTTTCTCTGGGCCCCACTGTGTGCCACACAAATGCAAAGCTGGGCCTAGGGTCCATATTCCCTTCTGTATTATTTTGTTATATCAGGCTGCATTTCCACAGACCTCTCTATTCTCCAGTAAACAATGGAGAACAATTCCATCCCAACCGACTGCCTCACAGAAATGCTCCTCATCCCCAGGAGAGAGAATACCCAATGAGAGCAGAGGGGGTGGGGAAAGACAGGACAAGGGATGTGACTGAATCCACACAAACCTGTCCTTGAAAGTCTTTGAGTCACAGGGTCAGTGGTCTTATCTTCATATCTGAAAGACTGTACTTTTTGTCTCCCTAAGCCCCGTGTCTAGGTCATTTGGGAAGTGCCTTGGAGAATCAAGAATAAAATTGCAGGTCAAACAATGGATGACTGGAAAAATCGGCTTGTAATCAAGAGCGTGCTTCCCCGTTTCACCGCAGTGGGAAATCGTCAGGAGTCCAGAAAGCTCCAGGAATCGGTCAGAAAATGGGCTATGGCGGGGGGGGGGTGGTGAATGCTTTTTTTAATTTTAAACTTGAACATAAGCTGTATTATTGAAATTATTGTTTAAAATTTAGTGGCAGAAAAGTAAAACCAAAATACCAGGAATCTGAATCTAATCTAGGGAAGACTTAGGATATGAGTTGACCCTGCCCGTTTTGGGTTTCTAAAAGAGCTGGAAATTCAATCCAACTCTTAACTGGATTTCTAATCCAGTGATCTCTACACCGCCCCCCTTCAATGAGAAAAAGAGGAAGGATGAGAAGGAAGAAGACTCTTCTGTTCTCTTAATAAAAACCCTTCAGAGTGGTGAGCCCTAGATGTATTGCATTAGTTTTCTAGTATGACCGAGAACAAGAAACCAGTTAGCAGGGCACAAAAAGGGTTTCCATTCAACTCTCTGGCCTTGGTGTCCTTCACAAAGGCACACCATATGTCCTTCATACGGCACACCTCTACTTTTCTCTCTAGGAACCTAGCATTAAGGATCTGAAACTCAGCATTAAGGATTCCAGTGGTAGTTCTAAAGCTAAGATAATGATAGAAGAGGCTATGAGACCAATTGGTTAGTTGAATTTGACAATAAAAACCTTTAACTTTGCCAGTCTACCAGGATTAGCTGGTAGAATGAGTTGCAACAAACACGATGGCTGTTATCTTAGGGTGTTAGGCCCACAGAGGAGTAGACTGTTTAATCTCTGAAGTTATTAGAGCAGAGAGGAAATGGTTCTTATAGGGCTGTGAGTCTGCTTCCTTCCTGTATAGAACTGGGAGCCCTGGGCTCTGAGGTAATGCCTTTTAACATAACTAGAGGGACTGTCTTCTCCAATTCCCAGGGCAATCCACTTTCAGTAAGTCAGCTTTCTATTTATTTTGTCTATCATATGTACAAGTGTGTGTGAGGGAAGGTGATTGAAATCTCCCTTCTCTTTTATCTCCTCATTGTCAGCCACCAACAGTGTATTGAGAATGTGCCATCAATTCAAGTGTATAGATGATTACAAAAGTTTTACTGGAGTTTCAGAGCCTACAGAGATTGCGGTCAGGTGGGATGGCAGAGATGGAGTTATTACTTGGCCAGCCTGTCCTCCAAATTGCCAGCCCTCGGTGAAGGTATTTTCTAGAAGGGAATCTCTAGCCTCCATTCTAATTACCCTTTTTATTTCTCACTTCATTTTTATAGTCAAAAACTGAGTCAGTAAAGGAAAACCTCCAGAGT
>NW_006209292.1:1351094-1362539 GCF_000334495.1 Tupaia belangeri chinensis | reverse complement strand
CAGCAGGACTGTAAATTTCTCCTTTTTTTTCCATTCCCCTGGGTCAAATCCTAGGAGAAAAGGGTGGGTGGGTCCACTCTTCGAGCACTGTTTGAAAAAGCGTGACTAGTAACTAACTGCTTTGGTGTTGATTGGTAGATATACCTTAGAGTTGTCCTTTGAATAGGTCCTTGGAGGGATTATCCATACCTTTGCTGTGAAGTTGTTACTCCTTATGCCATTTCTGAGCTTGGCTTCTTTTTCAAGATGGCCAAATAAAAGCCTTTTGCATGTCTTGCCAAAATTCATATTCACTGCTTTAGAATCACACCTTGGACATGATCAAAATCAGCACTCTGCCTCCTCTGTGGCACACCTTTTTCTCTGTCCTTGTCTCCAACGGACCTATTTCTAAAATTACAAGCTGTCCTAGAAGACCAATACTTTGCCCCAATTGAGGGGATTCAAAAACTATGACTGATTCTGAAATCAGTCTTCTTCACAGTTTGTTTTTTTTTTCTTTTTTTTTTTTCTTTTTTGGAGAGATTTTCACTGTAGGGCGCGTGCGCTCGCCAGACAGACAGAGAGAGACAGAGAGACAGAAAGCGAGAAATCACCCCCCAGGGGGATGGTCACACCACAATCCCTTCTCCTCCATTCTCCTCTCAGGATCTTGGGCACGCACGCACACGCGCCCAGCGTGAGTTTTAAGCCACCAGGTCTGGGACGTGAACCGTGGTCGACTATGTGGGAGTCCAGCAACATAGCCATTACGCTAACTGCTGGTTCCCCACAGTTTGTTTTCTTGGAGGACACATAAGATCTCTGAACAGGATGACGTTGAAAGCAGGCCTTTCCTTTGGCTGATCTTGACAGGTGCTGATGTTACTGTCAGCCAGCACTAGGGCAACTCTTGGTCTGAGAGCAGTTGGATGTCAATGGCTGGTCAATCTCAGTAGCCTCAGGAAGGTACCTGATGCTAACACCAACTCTGCTGCATGTGCTGAGGCTCTTAGCAGCTAGGTGCTTGTGGACTGAGGCACAGAGACGGACAGTAAAAGAATGGCCTGTGAGTTTGTCAAGAAACCTGTTGTCCAAACCAGTTATTACAGGTCCTGAAATGCAGAAGGGGGCCCTTTGCAGGATCTGGACTTGCATTTCCAGGGAGTGACCTTAGCTGGTGCTCAGCTCTTCTACTGTTTGCTCTCCTTTTGGTGCTTTGTAAGATCCAGGAATGACACCCTGCCTGGTCCTAGGAAAACTTGTGCACCTTGGAACACATCTCTTGTACAACTCTCTCATTCTGAAAGCATCCCGAACATAGAGATCTGCTTCAGACCATTCAGTGTAACTGGTTCACTTGCGCTTTCCCAAAACCAGATGAACAACAGCAGCCACAGCAATAACAACAACAAAACATGTCTCAAATCAAGCCTGGGAATGATGTATCAGTTCTAGAGGACAATTCTGAGATTTACATGTAAATAATTGAGAGCCCTTTGCCAGAAAATGTGCATGTGATGTGACAGTTGTTCTTAGCCTAAGGCCTAGGCTCAGGACACTTGGATTCTAGTCTTCCATCTGCTCCTAACCAGCTATGGGATTTTGCCCATCCTTTGCCCTCCCTGAGAACAGCAGTCAAATGAAGAAAAAGTAAGAATAACCACATTTAATTAAGCATTGACTCAGTACCAGGCCTTGCTAAGAATCTGGGAGACATTATCTCCAATAATTCTCTTGGTAACATTGAAAGGAAGAAGCATCACCATCTCAAGGAAACTGAGGCTCAGAGAGGTTAAGCAACTTGACACAGTCATAGATCCAAGATGTGGCAGATATCAGACCCCACTGTCTTTACCGCCATTCGCTGTTGCCTCTTAGATCTAAACCACTTTGAAAACCACAAAATGCTGACTACATAGCAGGCAGGAGTAGTCATTGTAAGAAATCTCAGTGTGCAAGTACCTTTCCAGCATTTGTTCACTCATTCAGTAACATGGTTGCTTTAACTCTTGTGATCTGGGGAAAAGAGAATCTTTACCTTTTCAATGTTTGGGTACCTATCTGAGGTTAAGGAGGCATCTAATCTCTGCAGTTAGTGTATGGAGTTTAATAGGAGGCAGAATTCTGGGCTCTCCCCTTTGAAGTAAAGATCTTTACCCTTCCCCCAGATCAGTAGGTTGACTGGTTACCAGTGCAAGAATCTCGAAGGTATTAATACTACAAATTGGAAGTGCTCTAGAGCTTACATTGAATTGGGAATCAGCGTGCATGTCACAAATCATCTCTGCCTCAGTTGAAACCCCACTGCAAGGTGCAAAGATTCCTCCAGTTCTGAGCAGCTACCAGTTTCATTCATAAAGTAGCCCTGGACAAAGTAAGGGTATTAAGGGCATTAAATGTGTTCTTTGCTCATTTTCTGTGTTCAGCCATTTACTATCGATACATGGCTCACTCTGTAGGTGGCAACGAGTTGGCATGCCCAACACTCCTTCTGAGTTTCCTGGCTACTCTGTGGTGAGGTGAGAAAGGGATATTATTATCACTATCCTTTATGGATAAAGAGAACAAGGTCTGAGAAATCCAGTGACCTGCAGAAGAATGGCCATTGAGAAGGTGAGGATTTATATCAAAGGCCCCCATTTTAGTGGTCCTGAGTGCAGTAAGACCAAGCCTACTCATCAGCCTATCTCCTCCTCACCTCTAAATACAAGTAGTGCAGGGTCAAGTAGCCCTTAGTGTTCCAAGGTACATGGAGATTTGGGTGGCTACAGAAGCACAGGCCCTATCCTCTCATTCTTCCTTAGGCTGGTGATCTTAGAAACATCCAGTAGGAGGAGCACTATTCAGTCTCTCCTGGGGTATATGAGTTTCGAGATCTGTGCCCATTGGCCTTGGAAGTGCATGCTTTTCCTTACAAAAAGTACACTAAACTCAGGAAGGAGATCACAGACTTAATCCCAAGGCTGTAATTAGCTCTTTGTGAGACCTGAGCAAGTCCCTTTCTCTTGTCATCAGAGAACATGGTTGTAACCTCAGAAGGCCTGTCTATCTGTTGCTTCCTGCAATATTTCCAGGACCCAGCATCCAGCCCTGCTAGACCCTGGGCTCCAGGAGTTCACAGCTTGAGAGCACACATTCCCAACCACCCACTCACCCTCATACCCACTCCTCAACACACAAACACCTAAAGCAAATCTGCCCTGCTTTTTCATGGTTGCAACTAAGAGGAGAGACTAGTTGAGTGGCTTTCTTGTGCAAAGCGCTTGTATGCATCAGTTCATTTGCGCCTTTGACATAGGGACCAAAATCTCCACTTTACCAAAGAAGAGACTGAGGCTCAGAAGAGAGGCTCTTTCCCAATGCCACAGTTAGGTTGTGAATTCAGATATGAGACCCAGTTGCCCTGCCTCCAAAGCTCCTCCTGCCTGACTGCTTACAATTCCCAGATCAAGAGCTCAGGAATCTGTGGGCCCTGCTGTAGGCCAGGCACTGCTGTGGCCTGAGCAGTGAACAAAATACAGTCCCAATGTTCCTGGCACTTTCATTCCAGTAGCAGACAAAGCCCATTGGTAGGTAAAGAGCAGGAGCATGTTACTGTGTCCTAGTGGCTCCCTGGTGCCTTCTGGTCAGCCGTGTTCATTGCCTAGCCTAGAAGAAAGCTAGGCTGCTTAAAAACCCCATGGTCAGATAAGGACAACCATCCAGGAACTTGAGTAAGTTGTCTAAGGAGCCTTCTTAGATGCCTCAAGGAGTCCGTGGTTGGGGGTTGGGTCTTTGCCAGTATCTTCTGTTTCATGGAGGCTGTGGACATATCTCAGGTACAGGTCTGGCCCAAAGAGAGTGGAGTACATGTATACATGTCCCACTTGAAACCACAGGTGGCCCCAGGGGCCAACTCCTCAGGAAGCAGTGTGCCCATCACTTACTGTGATCTTGCAGGAGCCTTGGGTCCTCAGTCTTCCCATCAGTAAAGTAGGATTGATAATGGCTCTCTGCTTATGGGATGAGGATGAGCAAGATGTGGATGTGGATGTGTTCTGGGCCACACAGGTGTGGATGCTGTTAACACTTTCTGAATGATCAGAGACTGGCATCAGCTCAATGTTCTTTGCTGTTGGTAGGGCAGTGGGAAACGCATGTCCTTGGAGCTCAGGTAGGAACACAGAGGACCCCTGAGGATTACAGTGTCCTCAGCAGACTTGCTGCACTGAAAAGAGCTCAGCTGATGGTGTAGCAATGCACATTCTGGGTCAAGGCCTGCAGTGCGTGTGCGCCTTTCTATTTTGGGGATCCTCCCCGTGGAGCACGCAGCTGTTCTCTCCCTTTGCTCTCTCCTCCTCTCCCCGCCTCCTGCTACAGTAAGGGCCCTTTCCTGCTTCAGACACCCAATGGGGTGGGAAGCCAGGCAGAGACCTGCATCAGACATATCTTTGGTGCAAGGTCTGACTTTATTGTAAGAATACAGTATAGAATAGATATAACATACAAACTATGTGTTAATCAGCTCTGCATGTTATCGGGAAGGCTGACAGTCAACAGTAGACTACAAATAGTTAAGTCTGGAGGTGGGAGTCAAAAGTTATATGTGGATTTTTAACCCTAGATTAGATGGTGTTTCCTCTTCTCAGTGAAACCTGAATAGCACCTGCCAGCAGGTGTGCAGTAAAAAGTGGCATTAGTACAGGTGAAACAGCGTTGAGGACTACTGCATTCACTTGCAGGGCTTGGAAATGGTTGCCTTCAGCTCCAGAGTCCCCTTTCCTCTGAGTAATGGCCCCCTGCAGTGGGACAAAGGGAAGATACTCTGCTCTTGCTCTAGTCATGGGTTGGCAAACTGTATCCTATAAGCTTAATCCAGTCTTTAGATTGAGTTTGTAAATAAAGTTGTGTTAGCACACAGCCGTGCCCAGTCATTAACTCATTGCATACTATCCAGAATTGAATAGTTGTTACAGAGACTAGGTGGTCTTCAAAGTGTATTTATTATCTGGGCCTTTACAGAAAAAGCTTGCCAACTCTTAATCCAGGTCACTGGGCATTTGGTTCATTGATTCCCCTAATAAGTGGGCACTCCTTTCAGTACCCACTTGAGAAGTAAAATCCCAAGTCCTATGCCTCCCAATCAGGTTCCATTTCCCCTCCTGTGCCCAAGTGAACTTCAACCCCACACTTGGGATCCCTCCCTTCTTGAGAGTTCTTTGCCTATGCAGCTATTCCTTCTCTTTCCTCTAACATTCATTTCTCCTACCATCAGCATCTACAGAGATCTTTTCAAACAGATCCAGCCAATCCTTCCTCTGTTTAACTGTCCCACCCCATGGCTTCCCACTGGTGAGGAAAAAAAGAAAAACATCCAATCCCCTTCCCATGGCCTATAAGGCCCTCTATTATCCCATGGCTACTACCCTGGTTCGCACAAGGCAGACTGGCCACCTGCCCATCCCTGAAACAGGCCAAGAGCCTTCCCCTGGGGCTTTCCCACTTGCTGCCTTTCTACCTGGAGTGCTTTGCCCTAGTCCTTCTCCTAGCCTGCTGCTTCCTGCATTTGATGTCCGCCTCCAATGCCTCCTGTGCTGAGGAATCAGCCAGTCACTCGAGCACATCACCATGTTTCCGTTATCCAAGAATACTGCTCGCCCTCTGCTCTGTGGCCTGCCATTCACTCTTGTTGGCTCTCCCACTAGAATCTCGGCCTATTCTCCCTGATTCACTGCTTTCACCAACATGTGGTCACTCCAGTGGGAGTGTCCCAGCCTAGGTCCCAGGAAGCACTGCCTCGTGCCGTAGAGCCAAGTGCCACTCTGTCGAGTGCCTCATTTCTAGAATAAGCTTTGGGCACTGAAGTTGGCTAGTGTTGAGATTACCTGTGTGATGCTGTAAAAAAATCTAAATGTTTTCTTGATTCTTTTGCTCCCTTGAGCCAAGCCTTCAAGGTTTTCAACAATGAACTTGACCTATATAAAATACCCCAAAGGAAGCCTGTCCTCACACAGCAACACTCACTATCTACTTTCTGAAAATATGGCTCCAGACTACTAAGTGCACAGTAGCTAACTGTCCAAATCTCTCTCTCTCTCTCATATATATATATATATATATGAAACCAAGGAATTTAGAAATGCCATGCCCTTTCCTATAGTTAAATTTGACACAAATTGTTTTATTGGCAGAGCATATTAATAAACAAAAATCTCCTTTTTAAAATCCCAATAACTTAGCTTCAGTTTCCCAGGTAAGAAAAAGGTCATTAGGAAGGACTGCAAGGAAACAGACTATTTTAAGGTTTCTGCTAATAACACATTCAGAGTGAATCTTCTTCCTCTGGCCCAGCCAGTGGAGCTTCTTCCAGAGCAGTATATCAAGAAGAAAGCATCCTTCTAATCAGAAGGAACACCCCCTGATCACCAGCACCACCATCACCTCTGCCACCTCCACCTACACCACCATCGCTGCCTCCTTCACCATCACTTTCACCACTATATCAATACAACACCACCACCTCTGCCATCATCACTACCGTCCCCTCCAACATCTTCATCACCATCTTCCCCATTACCACCATCATCACCCCCTCCACCAAGACCACCATCACTTCTACTTCTACTACTGTGCACATGCACGCTCAGTTATATGACGCTTTCTAGGAAGCAATCACAGACATTGTCCACAGATAGTGAAATAAGTACATGTTTTTAAATATATGGTCTTTTCCTGTTTTTCTGTGCTTTGGAGTTATGGAAAATCAGCATGTGTTTATGGACAAAATTTAATTAGGATTATTTATAAGAAAGGTCAATATCCTGAAATATATACTATTAGAAAAAGATAAATTTGAATGAGGGATCTTTTACTTCATAAAAAGATATACTGACCATTTCCTTTCAATGGCAAATTCTTGCTGCATTTTTAAAATGATTTGCTTTACAGAAGTTAGTCTTGCACACAGCTGTTTAGGAGTACTCTATTATCCCATGGCTACTACCCTGGTTCGCACAAGGCAGACTGGCCACCTGCCCATCCCTGAAACAGGCCAAGAGCCTTCCCCTGGGGCTTTCCCACTTGCTGCCTTTCTACCTGGAGTGCTTTGCCCTAGTCCTTCTCCTAGCCTGCTGCTTCCTGCATTTGATGTCCGCCTCCAATGCCTCCTGTGCTGAGGAATCAGCCAGTCACTCGAGCACATCACCATGTTTCCGTTATCCAAGAATACTGCTCGCCCTCTGCTCTGTGGCCTGCCATTCACTCTTGTTGGCTCTCCCACTAGAATCTCGGCCTATTCTCCCTGATTCACTGCTTTCACCAACATGTGGTCACTCCAGTGGGAGTGTCCCAGCCTAGGTCCCAGGAAGCACTGCCTCGTGCCGTAGAGCCAAGTGCCACTCTGTCGAGTGCCTCATTTCTAGAATAAGCTTTGGGCACTGAAGTTGGCTAGTGTTGAGATTACCTGTGTGATGCTGTAAAAAAATCTAAATGTTTTCTTGATTCTTTTGCTCCCTTGAGCCAAGCCTTCAAGGTTTTCAACAATGAACTTGACCTATATAAAATACCCCCCAGGAAGCCTGTCCTCACACAGCAACACTCACTATCTACTTTCTGAAAATATGGCTCCAGACTACTAAGTGCACAGTAGCTAACTGTCCAAATCTCTCTCTCTCTCTCATATATATATATATATATATGAAACCAAGGAATTTAGAAATGCCTTGCCCTTTCCTATAGTTAAATTTGACACAAATTGTTTTATTGGCAGAGCATATTAATAAACAAAAATCTCCTTTTTAAAATCCCAATAACTTAGCTTCAGTTTCCCAGGTAAGAAAAAGGTCATTAGGAAGGACTGCAAGGAAACAGACTATTTTAAGGTTTCTGCTAATAACACATTCAGAGTGAATCTTCTTCCTCTGGCCCAGCCAGTGGAGCTTCTTCCAGAGCAGTATATCAAGAAGTGAGCATCCTTCTAATCAGAAGGAACACCCCCTGATCACCAGCACCACCATCACCTCTGCCACCTCCACCTACACCACCATCGCTGCCTCCTTCACCATCACTTTCACCACTATATCAATACAACACCACCACCTCTGCCATCATCACTACCGTCCCCTCCAACATCTTCATCACCATCTTCCCCATTACCACCATCATCACCACCTCCACCAAGACCACCATCACTTCTACTTCTACTACTGTGCACATGCACGCTCAGTTATATGACGCTTTCTAGGAAGCAATCACAGACATTGTCCACAGATAGTGAAATAAGTACATGTTTTTAAATATATGGTCTTTTCCTGTTTTTCTGTGCTTTGGAGTTATGGAAAATCAGCATGTGTTTATGGACAAAATTTAATTAGGATTATTTATAAGAAAGGTAAAAATCCTGAAATATATACTATTAGAAAAAGATAAATTTGAATGAGGGATCTTTTACTTCATAAAAAGATATACTGACCATTTCCTTTCAATGGCAAATTCTTGCTGCATTTTTAAAATGATTTGCTTTACAGAAGTTAGTCTTGCACACAGCTGTTTAGGAGTACAGCCAATGACTAAAGACAGATCTTCCTTGAATGGCAAATGCTGCTGAGTAAACCATGTTAAAGGCTATTTTAGGACCACCAAGAACGTATTTGTATTTTCAGGAGTAGAAAGAGAGATAATATTTATTTGGTATCTACACCATCCCAGGCCCTGTGCTAACTTACATTTCTAAGCTCATGTAATCCTTATAACACATTTGTGAAGTAGGCCTCACTCTCCCATTTTATAGGTAAGAAAATAAGCTCACAGAGAGACAAATAACTTGTCCAGTGTGGTCACAAATTAGGGACAAGGCTATGCAGACTAAAGTTTCAAGGACTGTGCCCAGCTCTCTCACACCACCCCAAACTGCTAAGTTCTGCTTTTGGAATTTGGTGTCCAGAAGTTTATTTGTATAATTAGATTGTCCATTTACCTCCAAAACCCTTAACACGCAAGGAGTGTCTGGCAGTATGACAGATACACAGCAGTGCACTCTGGCATTTGAGGGCTTGTGAAGGATTTTACAGGTAAATGTCTGGGCTGTACAGGATCAGGAAATTCCCAGCAGCCAAACTACCTTAATATACATAAGTAATTCCCTGAGGTAGTGCTATCTGGCTACCCAATGTGATTTGAAAAGCTTAGGGGCAAATACAACAGTATCTACAGGCAAATCAAAATGCTACGACAAAGACTAAATGAGGTTTTTAATCCTGTCTTCCCTTGGTACCCCAGAATAACCTCTGTATTTACTTGGAAATGCAGGCTTAACATTAAGGTATCCATGCATCCACCACCAAACATGCCTGAGGTTCTTCGGATTCTGCTACCTGGACTGCACTCTGGAGTCCTGAGTGCCAGGCTTTGCTCTGCCACAAATAACTATGACTTTAAGAAGTCACCTAGCTCATCTGAAACTCAGTTTGCCCATATGCAAAACAGGTATCCTAAGCAAAGCCCTACATATCTTCTGGTACTGTTATTAGAATAAAGGACAATGAATACGTATAAGTGCATTGTCCACTGACAGGCTGGATCTTACTATGGCCTGTGGTTGGTACACCAAGACTTGAATCTGAGGGTCTAGAAAAGTCCAACATCCTCAGAGTCCAAATAGATCCCTTCGCCCTGCTGTTGTAGCATTTAAATATTTTGCATGAACACAATAAATCCCCCCACATCCCTGAAAAGGCTTTGCTACCAGGAGCCTATCCATTCAGTGGAATATTATTTGACCATAAAGATAATGAAGCATTGATGCATGCCACAACCCAGATGAACCTTGAAAACATGATTCTTAGAGAAAGAAGCCAGTCACAAAAGGTCACATGCTTTATGATTACATTTATATGAAATATCCAGAATAGGCAAATCCATTGAGACAGAAAGTGGGTTAGTGGTTGCCAGAGCCCAGGACATGACTGTTTAATGCTTATAGGGTTTCATTCGGGGTGATGAAGACATGCTGGAATTTGATAGAGGAGATGGTTGTACAACATTGTGAACATACTAAATGCCATTAAACTGTATACTTTTAAAAAGTTCATTTCTTGCTATGCCTATTTCATCTAAATTTAAAACAAAGTTAAAGAGGACTTAGACCATGAAGAAAGTGGCTGGACTGACCTGGTTGTCCTTATTCCATGTCCCCTCCAGATCTCTTCTTCTGTGGCAACCCAACTCAATAACCTGGCCCTGGATCTATGAACTGGGGTCAGTACCTCTACAGGCCAAAAATTGGTGCTAGGGAGCTTAAGTGGGCTTATTCAGTAGCATGTGATCCCTCTCCCCAGCTGGTCAGGCATGGTCTGGACAGAAACTGTGTAAAAGTTCAGTGTGGCCAATGATAGAAGCTCCTTCCTTTGGTGTGTCCTAGTGGGAAAAGGCCATAGATGGGAAGCCCTTCTAGAATGCACTGGACTAATCTGGTAACTCTAGAGTCTTCTCTAACCTACACAGAAGTTGGTTTTCTCATACAGGTGTAAGCCTGTTGCCATTTTATTTAGCATACTGATGGGGCATGGACAGCAGTGGACTCATCTTGTCAAGCAGAACCCCCGGGGGGGGGTGGCAAGCAGTGGGCAACAGGATTTTAAAGACTCAACCACCAACTGTCAGGTATTGTCTGGATGAGGTTGCTTGCTTCTTTCCATGTTCAGCCTCCACCCACAGTGTCCAATATTAAGCAATTATAATGGCCTGCCAGATTCTTTGGAAAGAGTAATATACATACATTACATACATTAGGGTTTTTATTCTCCCTGTGCCCATTTTATGAGCCTGGGCTATAGTCATATCTTTTCTAAGAAATCTTTCCCCTTTTTATCACTTTGGGCTAACATGTAGAAAGGGAAGAGTTCCTATATGTAATTGTTCAGACAGAACCAAAACTAATGTTGACTTCAGAGCTGAACTTGCCCCTATCAGAAGAGTTGCCTTTGTTTTCTCATTATTTAGTGGGTAAGGAAGCCATCACATGCTTTGTAATGCATTTTAATGAGTTTTTAAAAGGTCATGGGGATCACATTGGTGGCTTTGTCTGCCTGATTGTGAAATAGGATTCTGCAGGCATTTGTTTGTGTAGGGAGATTAGGCGATCCATTTCTAAAAGCCGCCAGGGCATGATCCCTTGCTCCTTCCCCTACTCAACCACCAAAGGCTAACCTGTGAGGACTCTGACTGGGAGGCAGGCACCTGAGGTCAGGTGACCTTTTCCCTAATCATATTACCTAAAGTAAATTACAGCCCACTCTGTGTGTGTGTGTTTTTTTGTTTTTGTTTTTTTTTTTTTAAACAAGAAGGTGGAGATAGTGCATGTTGACAGGGCACTGACTAGCTCATTGTTAAGGACAGGGTATGAACACATGAAATACGTGACATGAAGAAGTGGGGGCTGGCTGTAGCTGGGACACTTGCTGTCACCAAGATGATCAGCCCATGAGG
>NW_006209292.1:1347509-1351063 GCF_000334495.1 Tupaia belangeri chinensis | reverse complement strand
ATGTTTGCTTAGGAAGATCTAGAAGCTTGGGAGCCTACTACCTCCCTACCCCCGACATTGAGTGGGAAGTCATTCTAGAGCAATGAGCTGTCTACTGCACTTGATCAAATGGTCACTGTCGGATGCTGTGAAAAATCCCTAGCCTAGGCAGAAAAAACCTTGGTGGCAGCACACACTGGTCCAGATGACCTGGGAACAACACCAGTGTGGCACTGGGGTGGAGGAACGCCCAACTGGCCTCTTGCAATAGAGACAAGTAATGAATCACAGAACAGCGACAGCAAGGCACCCAGGTGAGCCCTTATCTAGGGGTAGAACTAACTGAATAATAGATTTCCACACCTTGCAAATGCCTGGAGAAAGCAGATGCTATTACAGCTGAGCACTTCCATGTAAATGCAACCGTCTTTCTTCAGCCCTCTTTAGGGAAGGCTGCATTCTCACTCTTCAGTAAGGGCACTTCAGGCTCTGTTGAAAGCTTTCACCACAAAATCCAAAATATGGAGCTGCAGAGTCTCATTTAGACCCACAGTAAAAGGAAAGCCTCCTCATATTCAGCACTCCCATATACCATCCCTAGGGACAGCAAGGTGAGCCTGTCCCTCCCCACCATTAGGCATCCTCAACCTGGTGAGGCATCTAGCCTAGGCCTTGCATCCCTCTGGCCAAGCCACCCCGGCAAGCCCTGCCACCTCTTTGGATTTCAGGGTCCCCATCTTGAAGAGAGGATTAGACTCCCAGGATCTCCCAAATCTGTTCTTTGTAATGCCAGGTACTAGTCAGTGAGGATCTATGAGGGGCTGTGCCACCTGTACCATTTCACTTAATAGAGCAGCATCATGGGAAAAGAACTGGAACTACATTCAGATAGGCTCAGCACCAAGGCCAAGATCTAGTGTGTGCCTCAGACCCACACATACTCCTTTAGCCCACTCCCTTGCCCCCTTCATCTGAGGGCATAAAGGCCACGGCCATTAACATGGCCACTGCTGGAGACTGTATGAAGCCGGGTGAAAGAGTAGGAATAGGAAGTGCTACAGGACTGGTGACCTCACTTTGTTCCCTAAGGCTATGCTTTTATAAATGGTGGGCAGCCCCCTGAGGTACAGATCCCAGACTGGGGCCTCTTCCTGTTGTTTGATATCTCCCCAACCTGAGGATGCATCTGCAGAGAGGAATTTCTTATTTAGATAACTTTATACTTTTTTTTTTTTTGGATTACAAGTCCTTCTCATTAAAAACAAACAATCAGTACAGAAATTTGCAGACTAGAAAGGGAATGGCCAGGCATTCCAATGTTTAGCTATAAGTTCTATCAAGTTATTTTGGTATGCACATAAGCAATGCTTGTGTGTGCATGCATATGTGTGCGTGTATGTGTAAAAATAAATGAATCTATACCTATGATGGCTATTCTGAAACTTGCAGTTTCCCCTACACAATATATCTTAGACATCTTTCTGAAAGAACCATCCAGATCTACTTCATCCTGCAAAGGCTCTATTGTCTTCTGCTTTATCACCGTGGCTTCATACATTTAATCAAGACAGGGAGGCCACCTAAAAGTTCCGATCTATGGTGTGGTTTTCCCTCTTTAAAATTGGGATATCGGTAGACAGGTAGGGATTGGAAATATTTAGCATAGCTGATTTAGTGACTTCAGCATAGTTTCACTGAACTCTTCTTTAAGTGTGCAAAGAATACCCTTTGCATGACTTTCTGTCCTGTTCAGTACACAGACGGCATAATGCCTTAGTTGAAATATAACAAGACATTTTAAATAAAACATAGCAACAAAAGAACAAGCATTACAGTTCCAAAACTAGGCTGCATTTTATAGTTTTGACAACTACAAGGCTTTAAACTGAGAGGTCTGCTTTATCTTACAGGTTTCCTGTTCATTAGTTTTGTACCAGGTCTTTATAAAAACTCCTTTCCCCTCCCCCTCTTTTTTCACCCACAGGGAACTCTCAAGAGGAGGCAGGAAGGAGAGAGCTTCCAATTTACAGGCATGGCTGATAGTGGAATAAAATAAAGAAACCCTGCCTTGAAGATGTCACCCTTTCAATGGGCCCAGGTGTCCATCCCAGCCGTCCATGTGCAGAACTGCAGGCTACTACGTTAACAATGAATCCTAGCCCTGGGGTGATGGGGACAGCTGGCCCATCATTACTACTCGAAAATAACCCTGCGAATGGCAGCGTGATGGGTCCCCCATTTGTGGCACCACCAACTGCAGAAATGGGGCTGAAAGGGCCCACTGTTCCTTACTATGAGAAAACCACCTCCAACATGTCAGCTGTAGACCAGGAACTTCAAGATCTGCTGGAGGAACTAACCAACATTCAAGAACCTTCTGCAAGTGAGCTCGATCTTGAGAAGATACTGGGTAGCAAACCTGAAGAACCGCTGGTCTTAGGTCATCCCCAGGCATCTCTAGGCGCCATCCCCAAGCCTTTGGTCCAGATGCCGCAGTTGGAGGGCCCCAGTTCCAGCAAAGAGTTTGCTTCTAGTTGTAGCCAAGTCCCTGGCGTGTCACTTCAAACCCCAGCCTCCTCCACTGGCATCAGTTATTCGGTTCCTTCCACCAATAAGCAGATGGTCTCACCTACTTCTTCGACTTCACAGACCAAGAACCAGGCCCAGACCCTGCTGCCTGTTGCACTGCCCCCTCTAGCAGTGCCTCAGTGGCACCATGCCCACCAGCTGAAGGTGCTGGCAGCCAGCTCGCAGGGATCCACTACAAAGCAGCCAACACCTGCCCCCAACTGGTCTGGTCTGCCTCCTCCAGGCCTCTCCCCACCTTATCGTCTGGGGCCATCACCACACCCAACACCCCCACCACCACCATTCAGCCCTTCGAGCCTCATGGTGTCCTGCATGTCACCCAGCAGCTTACCGAGCAGCGCCTTCCAAGGCGCTCCCAATGCCTTACTCTCAAGCATGGCATCCAGCAGCAGTGCTTCCCTTGGGCCTGCTGCACCCTATGCTCCTGAGAAGCCCTCCAGCTCTGCTCTCAATCAGCAGCCACAGTTCAGCCCCCAGAGCTCGATCCTTGCCAACCTCGTGTCCTCTAGTGTCAAAAGCCCTCAAGGTCATCACCTGATGTCTTCTTTGCCCAGCAGCAATCCTGGGCCATCCCCACCCTACCGCCCAGAGAAACTCTCCAGCCCAGGCCTGCCTCAGCAGTCCTTCACACCGCAGTACTCTCTGATCCGGAGCCTCACCCCTACCAGTTCACTGCTAAGCCAGCAGCAGCCACAGCCACAGCCACAGCCACAGCCGCAGCCACAGTCAAATGCGCTCTTTAAGCCCATGACCAGCAGCTCCTCCAAAAGCCTGAATATGATCCTGCAGCAGGGACTGGTGAGCTCCAGCCCAGGAGCCCCAGAGCCATTTACTTTCAGCAACACTAAGCCCTTGTCCCATTTCGTTTCTGAGTCGAGCCCCCAGAAGATGCCCTCCATGCCTGCCACCATCAGGCAGGCTACCCTACTGCACTACCTACATCAGACAATGCCCACTCAGCCCTCTTCTGCCACCTCCACTGCCCC
>NW_006209292.1:1309942-1347470 GCF_000334495.1 Tupaia belangeri chinensis | reverse complement strand
CCACCGCCACCGCCACCGCCACAGCAGCAGCAGACAGACCATTCCTCGTTCCTTCTGCAGCAGATGATGCAGCAGCCCCAGCGCTTTCAGCGCTCAGTAGCCTCAGATTCCACACCTGCTCTGCCCAGACAGGTAAGACCTCTACCACCTGGCTGTGTTACTTTGTCTTGGAAATAGGAGCTGCACTTTCCACTATTGATACATGTTTTTGGAGGGCAAACCCAGGCCACAGTCCTCTCTGAGACTGGGCTGGACCCCTAGAAAGCTGGTGTAAGCCAGCTAATTCTGTGTGGTGAAAATGCAGTCTTAGTGAGGCTGCAGTTATGGTTTTAGTGCCTGTTCAAGTCCATCACCTTCCCTGACTGGACAGCCACACCCACAAGGCGCTCCCAGAGGAAAGAGCCAGGGGAGTGAGTCAGAACTGTGCAGAAACCCTGGCCTTGCACTGGTCCCTG
Organism: Tupaia belangeri chinensis; assembly: GCF_000334495.1. Taxonomy (NCBI): domain Eukaryota; kingdom Metazoa; phylum Chordata; class Mammalia; order Scandentia; family Tupaiidae; genus Tupaia; species Tupaia belangeri. Next base: position 1,347,015 of record NW_006209292.1, on the reverse strand, counting down.
TAGCAGGATTACTGAGGGCCTTTTAGGGTGCAAGGAACTTGCAAAGGAGCATTTAAGTCATGCTCCTGCTGGCACAAGGATGAGCACCGAGCCTCCTGGAAATGCCACAGCAAACATCCATGTCTGCACTGGATACTGAGGCAGGTCCCTTAGGGAAAAAGACACAGGTACTTGTAAAGCTGTCATCTCCATTCTACCGCTGAAGAAACTGAGGCTCAGAGAGTTGAAATGACCTGCCCAGAGTCACACAGTTAGCAAGGGACAGAGTAGAAACTGGAAGCTGGGCAGTCTTGCTCCAGAGCCTCTCACAGTACTGCTGACTTCTCCCTCTCCTTCACATCCTGCAATCTTTTCAGGCACTAAATGCAGCTGTTTTGAGTAGGGTGGTGTCTTCACAGTTTGCACTTTCCACTGCTCTGGTCCCTGCCCGTGTTTCTACTGCTGCCTAACAAGTTGTCCCAGGCATCCGCTTAAACCCACACGCGCATGTATTACCTCTCCTGGAGGTCAGGAATCCTGGCGTGGCTTGTCTGGGTCTTCTGAATCAATCTCTCGCCAGACCCTAGTCATCTCAAGATTCATCAGAGAAGGGTCTGCTTGTGAGCTCCCTTGTATGGTGGTTGGCAGGAAGAAGCTCCTTGCAAGTTGTCAGACTGAGGCCTCAGTGCTTCATGAATTATTGGCCAAAGGCTTCCCTCAGTCCCTACCAAATGGCCCTTCAGAGAGCACCTCTCCATGTGGCAGCTGGCATCATTCGAGTAAGCAAGATGTAGCATGCCAGCTAAGTGGGTAAGGGGCACGGGTGTCAGCAAGTTCGCAGTCACAGCCTTTACAGCTTAGGCCACAAAAGAAACATCCTGCCACTTGGGCTGCATTCTTGCCACTGGATGTAAGTCGGGGGTTATAAGCAGATGTGGGCACCAGGAGGCCAGGTTCAGGGGCCGTGCCACATGTCTGCCCATGCAGAACATGGCAGTCACCACCCCTTCACTGCATACTGTCACCCCTGCCCAAGCACAGGCCCCCTTGAGTCTTTTCCTGAATTCAGACAGTTGACCCTAACTGGTTTCCCAACAAGCTACCCATTGCTCTAAAAGCTGCCTTGCTAAAATGGTGACCTAGTCATGTTTCACACCTGCTCAGAGTCCCCTGTGCCACACAACCCGGCCCCACCAACCTCCTTGAACTTAGTATCCATCAGGCCTTGCCTTCGATCTTCACTTCTGTGACCTTGAAGTGCTTGTCTCGGCTTTTACGCCCGCCATCCCCTGCACCTGCCCTTCCCACCATCTCTCTTGTGCAGCTCCTGCAGCTTCTCAAGGCTCAGGCACCATCTCCTCCAGAAGGCTCCCCCTCAACCACCTTCAGTCCTTCCATTTCCTACTGTGTCTCCCTCTTCCATGGAGCAATCAGGGAGGAGATGTCAGTAAAGTGCCTGGCTTGGCCCAAGAGCAGCACAGGTCAGGGGCTGGCCTCTTACTTGAGAGCGCTGTCTGGCAGTCCCTGGAACATAACAGGGAGAGTGCCCAACATTGGGGAATGGCTGTCTGATGGGTGGTCCCATGAGGATGGCTGGCATGAGCAGACTGGAGACAGACAAAGCAGGTGGGCCAGGCGGGGCAGGCCCCTGCGGCTGGGGCCCTTGTGTGCAGTTCAGGAGCACTTTGGTTTGATTCTGTTATAGGGCTCCTCCTATCTGTTTGCATGGACTTCCGCAGCTAGCTCGGTGGAGCGCCAGAATCAACACTGGAACTCTTTCACTATCAGGCAAGACCCTCAGCCCGGAGACCTGTCACCATCTATCATTGTGAGCCTTTTTGGTTTGTTTTGTTTTCGGTTGGGTACATTTGTAGCCCGAGGGTACTGCCCCAAAGCAGCATCAGCTAGCTTGGAGAGAATTCTTAACAACTGGGGTTGTGATGATCACACCCAACCTGAGTTGCCTGAGTTGGGTGGAGAAAGCATTCAGGAGCTGGCCAAGCAGCCACCTTCCTAAAGCTAGGAGGTGGGAGGTGTTGTGCCACAGTCGCCCTCCCAGCCAGTACTGGCCTGTGCCCATTGGCCAGGCATAGGGCTGGGCTCTGCATCTCACCTGCCTTTTCTCCTTTTACTCCTCAGAGACCGGGCTGTTATTATTTGCTTTACGTTTGAGAAGGGCACAGAGAAGTCACTAGTGTTGCCCATAATCACACAGCAAATCAGAGCTAGGACAAGGTGTCTGGCTACAGAGTCCATGCACATAGCCTCATGTGCCGACCTGCCTCTGGAACCTTTCACTCCTACTCTAACCTCCAGACTGTTTCCCCCTCTGTGAAATGAGTCTGCTGATAGATGGTTTGAGGATTAAATGTACTAATATATCTAAAGCATCTCCAAGAGGGTCTGGCACAAAGCATATCCCAATCAAGAGTTTGCTACCACTGTGACTCTGACTCCTGATCCTGAGCCCCCAGATCTGGTTTCTCGGACTAAGAATGTGAGCAGTACCCTCTCCAGACCCCATGCTATCCCTCAGGTTGACAGGAGTGGCAAGGCCTTCCAGCTTCATGGGCTCTTCCTGCTCCAGGGCTGGCTTTACTTTGTAAACTCACACTCTCACTACATCCCTCTCCCAATACTCTGTTCTCCATATGGCATTCTTCCATCCAAATGCACTGAGAAGGCCTTGAAGCTGCACACATCAGCAGCCCCCTGTTCTTTTTCATGGCTCCTCCCCATCAACTTTAAGGCCTAAGAACTTAGCTGTGATCATTCTTCCAGAGCAGAGTAGAAAAAGGATGAAAGACGCAAGTGTTGGTACCAATGTGGAAGGATAGATGGCAACACCAGTGGAGAGAAAGTGCATGCTTCTCACTTCCAGCAGAGTGAACAAACTTCCTAGGTTTTACTGATGGCCAAGCTGGGCCTTAACAGCCTGGCTACCTATAACATGGCATTTACTAGCTTGCTGCACCTTCCACGGGTGGTAGTGATTGGGCATTCATTTGAATCTGGATCTTAGTTTTCTAAGGGAGCAATTTCTAAATGGAAGGTAAGAAATTAACTCTTCAATAAGCAAAAATTCAGATCCAGCGGCTTATAGGAGCGCAGTCTTATTTGTGGACTAGTTTTCTCAACTTGGGTAATTTCATTTTACCAGTTGAGTGAACAGTGCAACTGTTTAACATCCATGTTAAGCAAAAGGCTATGCCATCTGGCTTTAGGGCACAGTTCAGTGTCCAGGTTAAGTAAGGGCACTGGAGACAGACGGGATTGGGGTTCATCTCTGGTTGCTGACACAGACTAAGCTGGGTGTTGAAACATTGTTACTTAGCCCCCTAAGCCCTTGCTGAAAGTAAGGAAAGGAATAGTCTCTGGCACATAGGACATTGTGAGAAGAAGGGGATAACAACCTGAAATTCCTTAGGACACTGCCCATCACACGCTGTGCTTAGCTAGGGGTAGCAGGGACTTCCGGACTTAGATCTGAAACCCCTGGGGCCAGGTGAATTTCCAAACTCAGAACATTTAGGACTTCATAAAGGTAATACAGTGCAAATGCTAAATATCACACAACCCTCCAGTGGAATCTGGGACAGCATTTTATTATTTTTACAGAGAAATATTCATATTTAACTAAGTCCAGGTCACATTTTGCCCCCAAGTAAAATTTACAAAAATAAAATTGGCTTTCAGAACTTCTTGGAATTGAAATTACAGATGAGAGAGATGGCCCTGGAATTATTAAGGGTGGGATCTTTAACTCCTTCTAGAGTCATGACACCCTGGTTTGTTAAGATTCTAATGAACTATATTCCACCCCTCTGCCCCAAGGCTGGGTGACATATCTCTCCAGCGGGAGAGAAAGTCCATGCTTCTCACTTCCAATGGAAGTGAGGCAAAATTACTTTTGTTTCCATAATTTGATGTGTCTTCTTCCTGAACACTGTTGGAGATACCTTAGTGTGTTGCAAAATTCAGGTTTAGAACTTGCTTCAGTTTTAGCCATCAGTCACTAGCAAATGAAATTTATATTTATTCAAAGACAAAACAAATTCATCAAGGATTGGATGGTGCACTGTAGGATAATGGGGATAACACATGCATTTGAGCCCCACTCAGGTCTGCAGAGCTGGGAGTGTAACTTCTTGAGGAGGAGGGACGTGGATGGTGGATGGTGGCCAGTTGGCTTATGAACAAAAAAGCCTGTAATGTGATCCTTGAGGCAGAGAAGCCTTGAGGCACAGGGGAAAGGGAGGAGCTGCAGACAAATAGATCAAGGAGGTGGAAGTGGCTAGGTGGAGTGGCTATCTGGAGTCCCAGATCCTGTGGCTCAGAAAATATGCTAGGTGCATGTGAATGGGTGTCCAGAGAATTCCAAGAGAAAAATGGAGGAGAAAAAACTGCGGCATGACCATCATCCCTGGCAGGGACAGGGGAGAGGGAGTGCTTTCTCACTTTCGCTTTCTTTCTCTCTGCTGACTACACATGCTGTATAGCAAATTTGAAAAAGAAAGAAATAGACTAAAGAGGCATATGATGTTGTTTTGACAGATTTTGAGAGGGGAGAGGAAGGGTACTCAGGCCCGCCTTGGAGAAGGCTGGATTCAAGCCCTGGGGTTTGACTCAAGGCCAAATTTGAGACAGTCCAAGCTATGGATCACTTGGATACAAATCCTAGCTCTGCCTGGGAGTCTTCCCTGGGCAAGCTAGGCTTCTGTCTACCCATCTGTAGAATGGAGATATGAGTATACCTATCTCATGAGGCTGCTGTGAGGATTAAATGAAATGAGGCAAAAGCAGTTGGCAGAGGGCCCAGCACACAATTGTACTGTGGGTGTTAGCTGCCACTATTTCAGGAAAGTTACCAAAACTCTGAACACCAGGAACCCAGCAAGATGAGTTAAGACTGCCTCAGCTCAGCATCCTCTGATTCCATGTGATTTGGAAAGGAAGGGAATGGGGGTGCTCAACCCCTGTTGGGCTACATGTTCAAAGAAAGCTCTTGAATGGGTGGCTCTCCAGTGCAGGTGTCAGGGTGGACATTTGTCAGATCTCTGAGGAGCACCAACACAGCAACAGAAGTTGGTAAGCAGATGAAAGCCAGGCTGCATTTTCTTGAGAACCCCTGGCCAATGGGAAGGTGCCAAGAGCCTTAGGATATGGAATTACAGCACCTTTGGGTGGGCAGAGAGGAGGAGTAAGGGGCAGCCCATTTGGCCTAAAGCCAACTTGGGTGTAACCCCAGCTGTCAACAGAGGGCTGAGGGCTGCCTGCCATTGCAAGCCCCAGGCCTAGGGCCTGCTGCTGAAGTACGGAGTAGTATACAGAATGGAGTGCATGTACACAGTGGCTGAGTGGGGGTAGATGTGCTGGTTTGCCCAGCAACAATGCCACCAGGAATGCTGGTTCTGCCTAGCCATGGCATTGGGGCTTGGCATTGCTTGTCTGCCTGTGTTTTTAAAGCCTGGTGTCAGATAAGTGCCACAATATGTAGATCATCCATTCTAACAAGATGCCTCCTCTCTCCTCTTCCTTCCCCAATCTTCACCATTCACATCACCTCCAAGGCTTGCAAGAAGAATCTTTGTGGAAAGCCAAGCAATATTTAGATTTGGACTTCCAAAGCTAGGCTATCCAACTGAGTAGAGTATAACATTAACTTATTGCTGTCTTTATTAGTACCAAAATTTAATTTCTTTACATTCAAGCCATGCTCTCCCATTGAAAACAAAAATGATCAAACAACAGTTGGGAAGCCAAGAAAATTCTCTGTGTTCTGATCAAGATTACTCTGCAGTTGGGAAGCCAAGAAAATTCTCTGTGTTTTGTTCAAGATTACACAGGCTAAATTTTCAGCTAGAAAGTCAGAGGAGATCACAAGTGATCCTCTACCTACTCTCAGAATTGCTCATTAGCCTTTTTTCAAAGTGTCCATTATCTTGCTGAAACAAACCCTTTACCCCCCACACACACACACCACCCCCCCAAAAAAATCAGCTGCACCACATATTGCCAAGGAAGGGTCTGTCACTGTGGCTTCCCTGGGCTACTCTCTGGTTTCAAGGGTAAAGGTTGGGGGAGAGCAGCTGCTGGAGAAGGTTCTTTAGGTTTTCTGTTTTCTGATTCTGGTATGGAGCACCATAGAGTTAATTTCAAAGGTTAGTTCTGCTGAAGTCCAAAAGTAGAGGCCTCTGGGGGGATCTCAGGGAAGCTGGGTCATCAGCTGACAGCCAAGGAAAGGTCTTAACTTGCCAGTGAAGGATGGCATCAGAGAGTCATGCTTCTTGGAGCCCAAGGGCAGGAGCCCAGGGCTGACCAGTGTGGCCTTCTGACCCACATGGCTTTCTAACCCAGACATGGAAATATAGTCCTCTGAGATGAGCATCCAAGTGTTATGTTTGAACATACAAACTTGGTTTTTTTTCTTTGCCTTCTAAACAGGGCTTTGAAGAGTTATTTAGGTTTTGCTTGTTTTGTTTTGAGATTCATTTCAGATTTTTATGTAAAGTTTCCATCATAATGTACCACCTTTGCACCACACACCACCCTCTACCACCCACTCTCTACCTTTGACTCCTCTCCATTACACTCTGCTATATACACTCATCCTCTCTACTAACATATCTTCAGGTCATTCAGTTTCTGCCACAGAGTGCAGATATTCAGCCCATACTGAGTGGGGATATTCAGTGTGTGTCTTTCAAAGTCCGGCTCACTTCACTCAACATTCTATATTCATCCACTTTCAGTGAAATGATAAGGTCTCATTGTTTCTTATAGCTAAGTAATATTCCAGTGTTTATAAGCCACATAAACCCAGTCATTTTTCTTGGACATTTAGGTTGATTCCATGTTTTAGTAATTGTGAATTCTGAAATAAAACATGGATGTGCAAATGTCTTTCTGAATGAGTGTTTTTCTATTCTTTGGGTAAACACCAAGGAGTGGGATTACTGCATCATATGGTAGTTCTATTTGTAGGTTTTCGAGGAACATCCATATTGTTTTCCACAGAAGTTGTACTAATTTACATTCCCACCAACACTGTAAGAGGGTTCCCCTTTCACCACAGCCTCACCAGCATTGTGCTTCTTCATTTTTCTTTTACCCTAACCAATCAAACAGGAGTTAAATGTTATCTCATTGTGGTTTTCATTTGCATTTCCCTTATGACAAGAGACTTTGAACATTTTTTTCATATGCCTTTTGGCCATTTGTTAGTCTTCTCTGGAGAGTTGTCTATTCAATTCATTTATCCATTTTTGATTGGATTATTCTTTTTAGAGATATTTTTTACTAGAGAGACAGAGATACAGAGAGATAGAAAGTGAGAAATCACTCCCCAGGGGGGATAGCCACGGAGCAATCCATTCTCCTCTCAGGAGTTTAGGCACGCAGGCACATGCACCCAGCATGAGTTTTAAGCCACTGATTCCAGGACTTGAACTACAGCCGACTTTGTGGGAGTCCTGCAACATAACCATTATGCCATCCACTGGTCTTGGATTTTTCTTTTTTTCATGGGTGAGCTGCTTGAGTTCCCTATATATTCTGTTTATCAATCTCTTGTCTAAGAAATAATTTGCAAATATTTTCTCCCATTCTGAGGGTTGCCTTTTCACTTTAATCATTTTTTCCTTTGCTGTGAGGAAGCTTTTTAGTTTGCTTTAATCCCACTTGTCTATTTTGGGGATTATTGTCTGTGCTTTAGGGGTCTCATTTAAGAAAGCTTTGCCTACTCCAGTGTCTCTGAGAGTTTCCCCTAAGTTTTCCACAAATAGTTTTATTGTCTGAGGTCTTAGGTTCAGATCTTTGATCCATTTTGAGTTGACTGTTGTTAATGCTGAAAGACAGGGGTCCAGTTTCATTTTTCTGCAGGTGAATATTCAGTTCTTCTCACACCATTTGCTGAAAGGATTTTCTTTTCTCCACTGCATTGTCTTGCACCCATTGTTAAAGATCAGTTGGATGTATGATTTTGTTTTGTTTTGTTTTGTTTTCTGGATTCTCTATTCTGTTCCACTGGGCTATGTGTCTTATTTTTGTGCCTCTACTACACTGTTTTGGTTACACTGCTTCGTGATATCTTTTGAAGTCTGATATTGAGATGCCTCCTATTTCAATTCTTTTTGCACAGTATTGCCTTGGTGATCAAAGGTCTTTTGTGGTTCCAGATAAATTTTACTATTGTTGTTTCTATTTCTGTGAAAAATGTCACCTGGCAGTTGGATATGAATTTCACAGAATATGTAAATTAATTTGGGTAGAGTTGACATTTTTATTATTTTGGTTCTTCCAATCCAAAACCATGGAATATTCTTCCATTTTTTGGTATTATACTCTAATACCAAATACTCAGTGTCTTTTTTCCCCCCATTTTTTCATAGTTTTACTTGTAAAGGTCTTTTATGTCTTTAGTTAGGTTTATTCCTAGGTATATTACTCATTTTGTGGCTGTTATCAATGGGGTTGTTTTCTTCCATTCTGTCTCAGTCTGTTCATTGTTGGTGTGTAAACATGTTACATATTTTTGTGTATTGATTTTATATCCTACTTTACTGAATTCATTTATCACTTCTATGAGGTTTTTTGTGGATTTCTTTGGATTTTCTATGTCTATAATCATATCATCTGCAAATAGGGACAGTTTAGTTTCTTTTCCTTTCTCAATGCCTTTCATTAGGTTGTCAAAAATGCCATGCCATGTTTTCTATACAAAAATACATCATGACTTTTCAGATAACCCAATATTTTTCTCTCTTGTCTGATTGCATTGGCTAAGACTCCCAACACTCTGTTGAAAAGGAGAGGAGAAAGTAGGAAGCTTTGTCTTATTCCAGTTTTTAGTTGGAAAGCTTTCAGATTTTCTATTTTGGTGTGATGTTAGCAATAGTTCTGTTGTATTTGGCTTTTACTGTGTTGAGGAATGTCCCTTCTCCCCTATTTTGCTGAATCTTGATCATGACAGGATGTTATATTTTACCAACAGCTTTTTCTACTTCTATAGGTATGATAATATAGGTTTTATCTTCCTTTATTTCCATTAATGTGATTAAATTTATTATTTTGTATATGTTGACCCATTCTCTCATCTCTGGGATAATGCCTACCTGGATGTGGTCTATAATTTTAATATGCTGTTGAATTCAGTTTGTAGTATCTTGTTGAGAATTTTTGCATCAGTATACATCAGGGATATTGGTCTGTTGTTTTCTTTTTTTGTTATGCCCTTGTCTGGTTTTGGTACCAAGGTACCAAAATGGAGGTTTCATAGAAAAAATTTGAGAGGATTTCTTCCTTTTGAATGTTTATAAATAGTTTGAGGGGAATTAGTATTAGCTTCGCTTGAAACGTTTTGTAGAATTCAAAAGTGAAGCCATCAGACTTAGGCTTTTTGTTGTTGTTGTTGGAAGATTATTTATACTGATTCAATCTCATCTCTTTTTAGTGGTCTATTCAGGCTTTCTATGTCATCCTAATTCAGCCTCAGTAATTTGTATGTGTCCAAAATTTGTCCATCTCATCTAGATTTTCTAGTTTGTTGGCATATAGTCACTCATCTAGATTTTCTAGTTAGTGGGCATATAGTCACTTGTGGTATTCTCATAATTTTTTGTATTTCTGACATATAAGTTGTAATATTACCAGCTTCATTACTTATTTTACCTATCTGGTTTCCTTCTCTGTTTTTATTTTCATTAATCTAGCTAATGGTTTGTCAAATTTTTTATCCTCTCAAAAAACTTTTGGTTTCATTAATTTTTTTGTATAGTTATATTCCTTCATTTATTTCACCTCTAATTTTTACTATTTCTATTCTAATATTTTTGGAAATGTTTTTTTTTTCTGCTCTCTATTCTAATATTTTTGGAAATGTTTTTTGTTGCTGCTCTTCTAGTTCCTTGAGATGTGACATTAAGTTATTTATTTACCATCTTTTTATATTATTTTTCTTGTGAGCACTAATGTCTATAACCTTCCCTCTCATGACTGCTCTTGCTGTGTCCCAAAGGTTATGGAGAGTGGTGTGTTCATTATTGGTGATTTTAATGAATCTTTTTATTTCAGTCCTAATTTCTTCAGTCGTTTGAAAGTCATTCAGGAGTAGGATGTTTAGTTTCCATCTTTTTGTGTGTTTTCAAGAGGACTTTCTGTGTTTGATTTCAGGTTTAAATCCATTGTCATCTGAGATGATGCTGAATATAGTTTCTATAATTATAAATGTGTAGAGGCCTGTTTTATGGCCTATTATGTGGTTAATCTTTGAAATAATTCCATATGGAGATGAGAAGAAAGTATATTTTGTAGTTGCTGAGTGGCACTCTCTATATATGTCTATTAGGTCCATTTGGTTTATGGTGTCAATTAGCTCCTGTGTCTCTGCTCATTTTATGTCTAGATGACCTGTCCAGTGGTGACAGTGGTGTGTTGAAATCCCCAATGATTAGTGTATTACAGTCTTTATCTCCTTTTCAATCTAGTAGTCTTTATTTTATGTATTTGTGTGTCCTGATATTGGGTGCATAAATACTTAGGATTGTTATATATTCTTGGTGAATTAATCCTTTTAGAACTATGTAATGTCCTTCTATCTTCGTACTCTTTTTCTCTTAAAGTCTACTTTGTCTGATATCAATATCGCAATCCTTGCCTTTTTTCATTTTTGTTGGCATGAGATGAATTTTTACAGTCCTTCACTTTCAGTCTATGTATGCTTTTTTTCAATGAGGTGCGTTTCTTGTTAGAAATAAATAGAGAGTTTCTATTTTTCATCTATTGAGACTATCTCTGTCTTTTCAGTTCTGAAATTTAATCTGTTAACATTCAGTGTTATTATTGATATGTGTGGCCCTAACCCTGTCTTTTAGTTATTTGTTGTTGTTTTGCTGTTTTTTGTTTGGTTGGTTTGTTTTTTGTTTTTGTTTGTTTGGTTGGTTGGTTGGTTTTGGGTTTTTTTCCAGCTATGGTATTCCTTTAAGTATTTCCTGAAGAGGTGGGCCATTTTTGATGAATTCTTTCAGCTTTTGTTTATCCAGGAAATTTATTTCTTCTTCTCATGTGAAGGATAATCTTGCCAGGTACAGTATTCTTGGCTGAAATTGTTTTTCTATGATAGTTTTAAATATGTCTTCTCATTCTTTCCTTGCCTATGGTGCTTCAGTTGAGATGTCCAATGTTACTTGGCATTCTCTTGTCATTTTTTACAATATTGACTTTATCTTTTATTTTTACCGGTTTTGCTATTATGTACCTTGGAGAGGATCTTTTTATTTTAAATCTACTTGGTGGTCTTTATATTTTCTGGATTTGTATTTCATATGCCCCTCTAAATTAATATTGACTTTGTCTTTGGTTTTTACCAGTTTTGTTATGAGTGCCTTGGAGAGGATCTTCTTATGTTAAATCTATTTTGTGTTATTTATAGTTTCTGGATTTGGATTTCATATGCCCCTCTAAATTAAGTTTTCAGTTAAAATATCATGAAAGAAATTTTCTAATCTTCTACCCATCTCTTCACCTTTTGGAATACCCATTAAATGAAGGGTCAGCTGTTTAATAGTGTCTAGAATTTCTTGTATGTTGTCTTCTTCTCTTTTGTAAATTTTAATTAATTTATTTTTTTTTAAGTTTTCTATAGGCTACATGTGTTCACCAGAAAGAGCGAGAGAGAAAGAGAAAGAGAGAGGGAAAGTTAGAAAGCAAGCCAGCAGGTCTGGGACTCAAACCATGGTCGGCCATGTGAGAGTCTAATGCCTTAACCACCATACCACCAGCTGGCCCCTGTTGTCTTTATTTTTAATGGTTATGTTTACGTTCTTCTCAGTTGCTTGGACTAAGTCAAAAGTTTTGTCTTCAAGATCAGAGATTCTTTCTTCTGCATGTTCAAATCTTCTGTTAATACTTCAAAAGGAGGTTTTGATTTCCTGCATCATATTCTTTAGCTCCATAAGTTCTGTTTGATTATTTGCAGGGTGTTTTTCTCTTTATGGAGTTCCTTCGTCAATTCATGGAATGATTTTCTTATCTCCTAGAGTTGGTTGTGTTTTGTTTTCTATCTCATTGCATATAGTTATACTAAATATTCTGAATTATTTTTCTGACATTTCTCTGTGATGTTTGAGATTTACTCGTTGTTGATGAGTTATTTTGTTCCTTTAGGGTAGAAGTATTTCCTGGTTTTCTCATGTTTTTTGAGGCTCTGTTGTGATTTTAGGCATCTGGTGATTAACTCACTTCCTGCTACTCTGGAGTAGGTTTCTGTAGCTGTGTGTACATGTGCTTCCCTTTGATGTGAATTAGCTTTGTACCAGTTTTCCTTTTCTATTGTGGGTGGCAGTGTGATATCCACAGTGGTAGTTTAGGGTTCAGTTTCACTAAGAGGCATTTCTCTCCTTTACTGCTCCAGGGAGAGAAATCCTGCAAAGTCACACAATGTGCAGATGTTTGTCTCCTATATATTCTAAACGTTCTGGTCCCTATGTGGCTGGAGATGAGATGAGAAGCTAGAATGTGAGGTGGCTTGAATTGCATTGGATGAGGCAGCCCCTCCTCCCACACCTTAGGCTGGGCAGAAGACTTTGGTGATGAGCTGGGGCTAGGTGGCCCTGCTTTCCCTCTGTTCATGGATGGGCCAGAGCTAGTTAGTTTAAGGAGACTTTTTGGCTGCTTTGGGAGGCTAAGATTAAACAGAGTTTAAGATTCATTTTGAAAATATGCTGACTAATCCCTCCATATGGAGACAGTTTTGTTTACATTGCTCCGAATTGTCAGTAAATGAAACGACCTGGACCATTGAATTTGGGAAACGCAGACTCACAACTTGGTGCTACTGTTACCAAGCATCGAAAATAAATTGTTTTCATTTTCTTTCTGTTGGGTTCTGAGAGCCGTTAATAATCCTCCACCTCAAGGCTATGTTCCTTTTTCAAAAAGCAGACATTTAAAATGAGCTGCTTATCTAATGATAGCCTTTAAGTGTTGACCCCTTTTTCTGTCATCTCCTAAGGCCTTGACACTGGCATGCAAAGGAGAAAGTGAGGTCCTTGACTAATGCCCAAACAAATCTTTTGAAAATTGACACACCCAGTCACTATGTCCCTGGCTTGAAAGACCTTTGATTTCGGCCTCTTGGGGCTCAGCTATGGCTGCTTCTTGATCAGAGCTGTCTTTTCCAGTCTGCTTTCCATTTGATAGTTAGATCCTCCGGCACAGGAAGGTACCTTATATAGCTCTGTAATTGTGAGCTGGAGGACTCTTTGAATAGCTGAGTGGAAAAAGCAGGGGACAGTAGACTGATGAATGAGTTGCATCTGGTAGACTTTGCATGAAATGTCAAGTTCTTGAGACTATTTTGAGGATTTTGGAATGATTAGTGACAGAAATTCCCAGTCTTCATAGCTTAGGAACCTGATGAATTCATATTCACATGTTGGACAGAAGGAAGCATTTCACATCTGCATATGATTACTCTGTCTTTTTGTTTTTGTTTTTTTTTGTTTTTTGTTTTTTTTTGGTCTTGTTCAGTCTCTTGTCCTAATACAACACTGGTGCAATACATTTTATTTCTTCACCTTCTAACAAACATCCAGCTCTATGCTTCCAGTGGTAATTTGCACTGGCTGTTCTGTTGTTACTACTGTTATTGTTGTCATCATCATTTATTGCAATTTACAAGAATAAAACAAGACTTCTGGCTGCCATTTCACATACCATGGTAACAACAGCACATGATAAGAAAGGAAAAAAAAAAAGCTAGCTTAGAAATTGAGGCCACTCATGTTATTACTTATCCCAGTTAAGATTCATTCATACCACCCAGGGACAGTACTGATATTTCTAAATCGATCTACTGCTGTCAGTTCTGAGAGAGCAAGTGATCTTCACTCATGCAGTGTGCTTATAACTCTTATTCCTTATTAATTAGCACAGTACCAAGTGAGCCTGTTTTCAAAGCTGTTCAGATATGTTCTTCTCCTGTTAGGCTAGAGATGCAACTCACAAGAACACTTGGTTATATTTGAACAAGCTCCCATCACTGGTTTAAAAAATATAAGAGAAGCCAGCAGGTGGCCTAGTGGATGGAGTGCTGGACTCCCACATGGCCAACTGCAGCTCAAGTCCCAGATCTGGAGACTTGAAACTCACACCAGGCACATGTGCAGGCATGCCTCAAATCCCAAGAGAATGAAAGAGAAGGGATTGTAGCTTGGCCACCCCCTCCGGAGGTGATTTTCACTTTCTCTCTGTCTCTCTGGCAAACACTCCAACAAAAAAAAAAAAAAAAAAAAAAAAAAAAAAAAAAAAAAAAAACTCTCTTAAAAATATATATATCATATGGGACCAGCAGTTGGCACAATGGCTATGTCGTTGGACTCCCATGTAGCCAACTGCAGTTTGAGTCTTAGATTCAGTGACTTAAACTCACGCTGGGCGCATGTGCATGCGTGCCCAAGATCCTGAGAAGAGAATGGAGAAGGGATTGTGGTGTGGCCATCCCCCCAGGGGATTGAATTCTTGGCTTTTGTCTCTTGTCCTGAGTGCACGCACCCTATAGCAAAAACCTCTCCCCCCCAAAAAAATGTATATCGTGTGTGTGTGTGTGTGTGTGTGTGTGTGTGTGAGCTATATCATTGATTTCTTTTATTTTCTTTGTTAGCTTTTTTTTTTCTGAGAGAGATTTTTGCTATAGTGTGCTCACCAGAGAGAGAGGGAGAGACAAGAGACAGAAAGCAAGAAATCACCCCCAGAGGGGATAGCCATGCTGCAGTCCCTTCTCCTCCATTCTTCCCTTGAGATTTTGGGCATACATGCACACATGCCCAGTGTGAGTTTAAGCCACCTGGTCTGGTTTGCGGTTGACTACTTAGGAGTCCAGTTATGTACCATTATGCTATCTGCTGGTTCCCTTTGTTAGCTTTTAATTTGGAAGTATTTTATTTAGCAGGATAATTACATCCCAAGGAGGTTTCTTCCCCCAACCCTTACTCAGAAAGATCTCCTGACTGACTTTATCACTCTATAAATTACTATAGTTTAAGACTGATATAGACCAAAGAATCATAAAAAGGTTGAGAGAGCAGCGTTTGACAATGGCCTTGACCATGTCCATTCTCTGAATTCATGTAAATCTGGAATTATACAGATATCTTCTCCTTGGATTTTTCCTTGACAGCCAGTGGGCAATACCTCTCTTCTAAGCTCTGTAGTTACCTCACGGTGCAAAAGCCAAGATTATAACCAAGAACTGGTCCTTTGATAAGACTGTTAGTTGAGACAGCTATAAGTGTCACAGTAGTGACACAATGCTCTGCAATACTAGACTCACATGAGAGGATCCTGGGTTCATGTTCCAGAGTGTCCTTGTACACACTGAGGGCACACATGCATGCCCCTGATCCAGGCTGGCTAAGGTTGAGGGTGGATCACAGTGTGAGACCCTTTTAGTGATCTCTCTCTCTCTCTCTCCCTTCTTCCCTCTCTCTCTCTCTCCATCTCTCTCTCTGGAGAACTAAATAAATGGGAAAAAAAAACAGTTGACTTTCAGTATGATGCAGTGGCCTTAGAAATTTACTAGACTCCAGCAAGTCCTGATGCTAGCCAGAAATTTGCTTGTAACTTGTCACAGCTTGATTGACATCCAGCACAGCTTGATTGACATCCAGTTCAGAGTATAGAGTTCCTCTCCTTGCTCCATTTTTTTTTTCTCCTTGCTCCATTTTTGAGACCAATTACAAAAACTTGAGGTTGGTCAACATTGTAGTACAGCGTGCTCCTTAGGCTTAAGACTGCTTTAGAGATTTGAAGAGAGCTGTGACATTCCCACTGAGTCTTCTTTGCCCTCATCTTGGCTGCTTTCCTCTGAACTGGGTACAGTTCCACTAGGCTGAGGCACCTGAGATACTCCACGTGCATTTGGCCTGATAGAGAGGACAGCAGGAGGTTCATTCAAAAGCCAGTGGGCGATACCTCTCTTCTAAGTTTACAATCAACTTTGTTCCTCTTTCTCCATCCTCTTGCAGTATAGTGGCCACCTTCCCCATCTGCCCTGCCTAAGGTCATCATCCATGCCTCCAGCTCACAATTGTCCCACCCCTCTTCAGAGAACAGGTTCCCACTCTTCCAGTACATAAGTTTTTTTTGTTTTGTTTGTTTGTTTGTTTGTTTTCGCTATAGGGCATGTGCACTCGCCAGATAGACAAGAGAGAGATAGAGAGACAGAAAGTGAGAAATCACCCTCCAGGGGGGATGGCCATGCCGCAATCCCTTCTCCTCCATTGTCCTCTCGGGATCTTGGGCACATATGCACATGTGCCCAGCGTGAGTTTAAGCCACCAGGTCCGGAAATCGAACCACGGTCGACTACATGGGAGTCCAGTGACATAGCCATTATGCTAACTGCTGGTCCCATCTTCCAGTACATAGTTTTTTATACAATACTGTAATAGGGATTGAGAAAGAGAATGAACCTTCACAGTTATTTCTAACGTCATCCTACACAGCAACACTTTCACAGGCTTCTAATTTTTCCATTTACAGTTATTACCTTTGAAATCAATTCTTGACTTTCTGGTATGTTCTTGGACTTTTCAAGGCATTTAAAAATTCAGGAGTTTAGTGCCAATAATTGCTCCTAGGATTTAGCACTGCCTATTTTCTATAGATGAATTACTGTTTGGATCACCAATTATTTTCTTCACAGAAACCCACAAAGTACTTATTTAAGTTTGCATTGGAATTGAATATAATCCAGAAATTCTTAATGTTGTTATGTGACATTATTGCTTCTAAAATGTGTAACACATTCAACTGCTGTGTATTTAAGAGTTTGAGGACCATACTTGAGATCTGAATGAAGAGCCCAAAATAATGATATTTGATCACACCAGATGTTTTTGCTGGAGTGTGTTGAACAGATGCTTCCAGGTGTGTTTGATTTCTCTTTAAATGAACTGGTCTGTGGATAAAGAAGCATGACTCAAGATTGCACAGGGTTCAACAGGCCTCATGCTTTATCATTAGAAAAGGATTGTAGTGGAACCAGCAGGAGGTATGGTAGGTGTAACCAGCAGAAGGTATGGTAGTTAAAGGCACTATACTTTCACATGGCCGACCGTGGTTTGAGTCCAGGACCCGGTGGCTTGAAAATCACTCTGGGTGCATGTGCATACATGCCCAAAAAAATGCCAGGAGGAGAAGGGATTGTGGCATGGCCATCCTCCAGGGGTGGGGTGATTTCTCACTGTCTCTCTGTCTCTCTCCAGTAAGCACATGTACCTCATAGCAAAAAACCTTTAAATAAAGAAAGGAAAGAAAGTAAAAGAGAAAGAACAAAAAGGCTAGAGGTATTAAACAGGCCTCATGAACTCAGAGAGCAGAGGGGCCAGGCTAAGTTTTATGTCAGTTAAGATGTATTTAGTCACAAGTAGCAGATGACCCAGATCACACTGGCTTAAACAATAAAGGGGACTTACTGACCCCTATAAGTGAAAATCTAGTGGTTGTGCAGACTTCAAGGTCACTTTGAATCACAGTTCAGCGCTGTCACTGAAGATGCTATTTCTTTCTTCCTGTCTGCTCTGCCTTCTGCAGAGGCTGGCTACAAGGTTGGCTCCCCCTTGTGGGAACTTAATAGTCAACAGCAACTTCAGGGGCAAGTGGAAGTTTCAGGTCAGTTAAGTGCCCACCTCTGGAACCCTGAGTGAAGCCAAGTTTTTTTCCAAATATACAGGTGGTGTAAGACAGTTGAGGTCACCTGAATTAAATATTTTCTTTTTTTTTTTTTTGAGAGGTTTTTGCCATAGGGCATGTGTGCTCACCAGACAGAGAGAGACATAGAGACAGAAAGCGAGAAATCACCCTCCAGGTGGGATGGCCACACTGCAATCCCTTCTCCTCCATTCTCTTCTCAGGATCTTGGGCATGCACACACATGCGCCCGGCATGAGTTTTAAGCCACCGGGTCCAGGACTCGAACTGCGGTCAACTACATGGGAGTCCAGCAACATAGCCATTACACTAACTGCTGGTTCCATTAAATATTTTCTTGAAAATTAATTCTGATGCGATGTTATCCAGGCAACCAACAGCATTTGCAATCAGGCCCTTTGGCTGTCTCATCCTTACACTTCTTCCTTCTCATGCATGTACCTCCCCAAAGGCTCATCCCTGAGGAAAACCTATTGACCCCCTCCCCAAAGGAATTCATCTCTATTCTAGAAAACCCCAGTGATCCAAAATCTTCTGAATTTGATCCATATATAGCTCTCCATGTTTCAGGGTCCTTGGTTGCCATGTTCCCCTTAGCAGAGAAAGAACAAGAGTACAGAGAAAAGGGGAAGAAAACTCTTCCATTTGGAAAAGGGGAGACAGACAGAAACACAGTGGTCACATATCCATCATCCAGGACATACCCTGCTGGACAAGGGTAGCAAAGCTTCACTTGGGGCCAAGTGCTCCTTGGTTCTCTGGGACTCAGTCTCCTACTCTGTACAATGATAAGGGTTGATTGATTAAATCAGTGACTCTGACATTGGAATGTGCCCTGGAGAGTTTGTAAAAATGTAGATCATTGGGTTCCACTCTTAGAGTTTCTGTGTTTGTTTGTTTGTTTGTTTCAGAGTAGGTGGGGGGGACAGAAATTTGCATTTCTATCAAATGTCTAGGAGATGCTTAGAGCCCACCACTGTCAGGATGCCTGGCATAGCTGTAGACATGGTACTGGACATTTAGGAGAAATGGGCTATTCTGTGTTTCTTTCATACTCGCCACAGCCTGCCTCCAGGATCTGTGGCTTCCAGGTGTAGATCAAGACAGAACATCTCTGTAGGGTGAAGTCAATGTCCTCAGCTGATTCAGGCAGTAAGAACTGGAAGGTAGAGTGGGAAATCACCAGCAAAGGGTCAAGTCAGATCTCTGCCAGAGTTGGAGAGAGGCAGGTACCCAAAATACAGAATCAGGAAAATTATGTAGGGACATACCTGCTTCTTACACAACTTTTCAATCAACTACCCATGCCCCACCCCCCCATTCTGCTTCATCTCCCAGTTGTAGAGATAATCTTGGGCTCCTGTTCCTACACCCAATGAAGATTCTGCCATATAGACCGAGTTGGTTTTCAGCTCTCCCCTTTGCTGTCTTAGATTCCTTGGGGCTGTGTAGTCAGTTAACCCTGATCTAACTGTTTAGCTTTGTAAATTATGGCACTGTGATTTCCTTTCCTATTTTCTCTATCCTGCTGGGATTGTGTCTATAAAAATAAAACAAGGGGCCTGCAGGTGGCATGTTGGTTAAGGCGCTGAACTCCCATTGCCAACCATGATTCATGTCCTGGACCTGGTGGCTTGAAAATCATACTGGGCATGTGTGTGCACATGCTCAAAATTCCAGAAGAAGGAATTGAATTGTGGTATGGCCATCCTCCCTGGGGGGTGATTTCTCACTTTCCCTCTCACTGTCTCATCTCTCCTCAGCGAGTGCACACACCTTATGAAAAAAAAAAAAAGCAAAAACAAAAAACCCAGGGGCTGGCTCTGTGATGAAGCAATAATGGACTGCTTAAGAGAAGCCAGATCCCACATGGCAACCACAGTTCAAATCTCTTGCCCTTTACCCTGAAGCATTCTTGGTCATGTGCACAAGTACCCAAGATCTGATGAGCTAGAGGCCTGGAGGAAGAGGGTCATGATGTGACTGGACCCTGGTCAGAGTGCTCATCTCTCTCCCCCTTTCATGTCAGGTGTGGACACATGTGTTCTATCATGAATAGTGGAAATGAAATGTTAAAAACCAAAATAAAAAAAAACATAAACCCTTCCTGTAATTTTAATGGGACTTTGGGAGGGAGTGAATTTAGATGCATGCATTAAATCTGTCTAAATCCGGAAGTCTCCAAAGGAAATCCTGCCACTCCCTTCCTCAGTTGCCTGAACGTGACTATTAGTTGAATGGCTTCTTTGGAACCCTTAGACCTATCAGTGGTGCTTAATGTACCCAGCAAAGGGACACTAGGGAATTCAAGGCCAGGTGTGGGGGTAGGCTAGGTAGGGTGAGTATGTATAAAGGTTATGCTTTGGACATCAATTCATATTGAAAAACATGTTTAGCATTGTGATTTTAGAGTAAATGAGACCTAGGTTCAGCTTCCAGCTCTGCTACTTACTTACAATGGGACTTGGAGCAAGTTACTTGGCTTCTCTGAACCTTATTACTTTGTCTTCACCCTAATAACACTAATAAGTAATATTGGGCAAGTTGTTTAACCTCTTATGCCTCATTCTCTCATCTTTACCATGGGATCATGTAGTGCCTTCCTTGTAGGACTATTCCGAAGATTAATTAATTGAAATGATTCCTGGGAAAGAATTCAGTATCTTAAACTAAGTTCCAGAATATTTCTCGTATTACTCCCATTATCATGACCATTTATCTTTATTATTAGTCTATTTTATCAGAAGAGGCCTTGCTGAGCCATGTTGGACAGACCACACAAGAATGGTGTGTCTGATTTCAGGCCAGTCTGAGTAAAATTTATAGAATGATGCCTGGAACACTGTGAAAATGCTCAGCCCGTGGTGGGGGTATTATCATTAAATAATACTACTATCCATTATTAACTAACCTTCTTAGAATTCATGGGACATACCAGACACTGCATACGTATTCATTCAGTTCATTCTCACAACCACCACTACACTATGAATAACAAAGAATTATTAACCCCTTCACCTCCCTTTTAAAATTTGCCATGTAGTACATGCACTCACTGGACAGCAAAAAAGAGAGTGAGAGAAAGCGCCCCCTGGGGGGAATGGCCACACCACAGTCCTTTCTCCTTTCAGGATTTTGGGCACGCACATACATGTGCCTGGTGTGTGTGTGTGTGTTTTGGTTTTGGTTTTGTCTTTTATTAAGAATTATTTAGGTTTATTTATACATTTATTTATTTATTTATTTTTAATTTGACCAGAGACAGACAGAGTGAGAGAAAGAAAGAGAAAATGAGAAAGCAAGCTACCAGGTCTGGGACTCAAACCATGGACAGCCATGTGGAAGTCCAGTGCTCTTAACCACCACACCACCTGCCAGTCCCCTGCCTGGTGTGTTTTTGAAGTCACCAGGTCCATTTGGGATCCAGCCGCCTTAACTACTATGCCACAGAGCCATCATCCACTTCTTGCAAAGCAGCTGCTAATCTATGGGGCTTAGTCCTAACCTGAGCTTCTCGTACCAGAGCTCACCTGAGCTACAAAACAGTGTGGAATGTCACAGAATGGCCAAACCCACTGAGTTATTTCCAAGTGGACAAAGAAGCATCTGACTGCTCCTCTCCAGGTACAGAAAAGGAGCCTATGTACTTCCAAGCCTTAGCAGTTGCTTGATGTTTAGCCACTCTGCCAGTTCCCAACCTTGCCTGCCAATCAGGGACCTGAGCAAACTATCTCCACTTCTTTGTGTTGTAAACTAGGGGCATTCTACTGCAAATGCATGTGTGTACAGAGTTATGTGCCTTACACATAGTGTATGTGCTTAACATTATGTTCACCATATGATTATGGTCACTGGTTCTGGTTCTATTGATGGGTTTTTAAACCTACCAGCATTGAAAAGGGATGAGTAGATGTGCAAAAATGAGAGTAAAGGCTCAGTTTGTCATTGGCATCCATCCCAAAAGGAGATTGGTTTGTGCTCAACAGATTATAATCTCCTAAATTCCTGGGCCATCACACCATGCTAATAACAGAAGTTAGTTGAATTTTCTAAGTATTCACTGATCTCTTTGCCTATGCCAGGCACTCTGTGGCACCAGAGGGACTTAGAGATGACTAAGACTTGGCCCAGTTAGAATGTTTGGTCAGCCATAGGAGCTGGACCTCAAAGGAGGGGCAGAATTTCCAGAGTAAGAGGAGAAAGCTAGATCTCTAAGGACAGAATTCCCAAAGTAGAATCTTGTTTGCCCAGAATGGGCCAACCAAGGAGCACAGATGGCAACTGGTCTGACAAGCTGCAAGAAGGTGGGCATGACTGGAGGGTAGAGTACAGGACACACAGAATGCAAAGCCAGGCTGCCCAGAGGGTGGGACCAAGGGATGGGGAGTACCGGCAACATTGCCTAGCAGGATGTGCTTTCATCTCTCACCACCTGGGCCGACCTGATTCCAGCAAGTTCTCTGACATAGGAAGCTGTGAGTCTGGGAGGATGAATGAGTGTGAGCTCCAGAAATGGGGTGCCACAATTGGACCCTATCTATGTCATGGTCTAATTCTGTGAAATTCAGAGTGCTGTGAAACCAGCCAGCCCAAAAGAGCTAGCAGCCCACTGAATACCGACTTACTTGCTTTTCTGAGATGTACATTGGTCCCAAAGACATGTAGGGCCTTCAGAAACTTCATGGAAGGGTATCTCATGAAGAAAATTATGTGTGGATTTCAATATTTTTAAATTTCATTTTTCCACAAACTTTTAAAATCTCCCTGGAGAGATGGATTCATATTTAGAAAACTCAAGAAGTTGAAATGCTCCTAACTATTGGGTCATCTAAAAAGAAGGAGCCTATGTACTTCCAAGCCTTAGCAGTTGCTTGATGTTTAGCCACTCTGCCAGTTCCCAACCTTGCCTGCCAATCAGGGACCTGAGCAAACTATCTCCACTTCTTTGTGTTGTAAACTAGGGGCATTCTACTGCAAATGCATGTGTGTACAGAGTTATGTGCCTTACACATAGTGTATGTGCTTAACATTATGTTCACCATATGATTATGGTCACTGGTTCTGGTTCTATTGATGGGTTTTTAAACCTACCAGCATTGAAAAGGGATGAGTAGATGTGCAAAAATGAGAGTAAAGGCTCAGTTTGTCATTGGCATCCATCCCAAAAGGAGATTGGTTTGTGCTCAACAGATTATAATCTCCTAAATTCCTGGGCCATCACACCATGCTAATAACAGAAGTTAGTTGAATTTTCTAAGTATTCACTGATCTCTTTGCCTATGCCAGGCACTCTGTGGCACCAGAGGGACTTAGAGATGACTAAGACTTGGCCCAGTTAGAATGTTTGGTCAGCCATAGGAGCTGGACCTCAAAGGAGGGGCAGAATTTCCAGAGTAAGAGGAGAAAGCTAGATCTCTAAGGACAGAATTCCCAAAGTAGAATCTTGTTTGCCCAGAATGGGCCAACCAAGGAGCACAGATGGCAACTGGTCTGACAAGCTGCAAGAAGGTGGGCATGACTGGAGGGTAGAGTACAGGACACACAGAATGCAAAGCCAGGCTGCCCAGAGGGTGGGACCAAGGGATGGGGAGTACCGGCAACATTGCCTAGCAGGATGTGCTTTCATCTCTCACCACCTGGGCCGACCTGATTCCAGCAAGTTCTCTGACATAGGAAGCTGTGAGTCTGGGAGGATGAATGAGTGTGAGCTCCAGAAATGGGGTGCCACAATTGGACCCTATCTATGTCATGGTCTAATTCTGTGAAATTCAGAGTGCTGTGAAACCAGCCAGCCCAAAAGAGCTAGCAGCCCACTGAATACCGACTTACTTGCTTTTCTGAGATGTACATTGGTCCCAAAGACATGTAGGGCCTTCAGAAACTTCATGGAAGGGTATCTCATGAAGAAAATTATGTGTGGATTTCAATATTTTTAAATTTCATTTTTCCACAAACTTTTAAAATCTCCCTGGAGAGATGGATTCATATTTAGAAAACTCAAGAAGTTGAAATGCTCCTAACTATTGGGTCATCTAAAAAGTCATGACATACTTTTTCTATGCAAAAAATGCATCATGACTTTTCCAACAACCCAATCAATACCCTTCCTTTGGAGGTTGGTCCTCATACTTAACAGGGTGATGAGCAGATTCTTTTTCTAAGTAAATAAAATGGAGGAAACGCACATGCATTAGCTATAAATAAAGCTCCCGGTCCGCTGGAGCTCAGGCTGAATCTCATTTCTTATTTTATTTTTGAACTGGGGGTGGCACTGATCTGCATAGTGCCTGCACCCGATCAGCTCCATCTGCATGGATTTTGCCATACCCACTCTTTCTCTCTCTCTTTTTGTTTTAAATTTTATTTCTTTATTTCTATGATCTAGAGAGAGATAAACAGAGGAAGAAAGAGCTATCTCCGATAGGGTCTTGACACTGGAACTCACCCCTCAGCTTTAGCCATCCAAGAGCCTTGGGCACGTGCATGCCGGCATTCTCAGTAAAGTGTGCAGACTGGAACAGGGCACTTCCCATGTGGGGCAGCCCTGCAGAGCATTGCATTCCACTGCTCCACCACACTCCAGTGCTGCACACTGTCTAGCTCCCAGGCCTGCTCTCGAGTGCCGCTGAAGTAGAACTGCTCGTGCTGTTGGGGCATCTCTCTGGCCCTTTCCATGAGGCACCTGCAGGTTTCCTCTGCCTGATGGACTACTGAGGCAGTGCAAGCAGATGTTAGTGCTGATAGGGGTCCTGTTTTTTGACCCATTACTAATGTCCTACAAGTCACACAAAGCTACCAGGGATTCCTAAGCAAAAGCTGTAAACGCTTCAGTTTTTCACAAATAAGCCCCTTTCGTTGCTTTCAGAATGTGTCGTCATGGAGCAGGCAATGACCAGAACCTGACTTTAAACCCTTCAATGTGCTGCCAGATCGCGTGTAAGATGATCCAGGAGCTAGGTGGGCAGGCATAAAGAATGGTTAATTGCAGAAAGCACCATTTTTGCTCATGTCCCAGATGAGCTTGCTCCAAGGACAAGCTGGAACTTGATGAAGCAAAACTCCAAGATGGCCAGTGAGCTCAGCTCGGTGCAAACGCTC
This sequence comes from Tupaia belangeri chinensis, assembly GCF_000334495.1. Classification (NCBI taxonomy): domain Eukaryota; kingdom Metazoa; phylum Chordata; class Mammalia; order Scandentia; family Tupaiidae; genus Tupaia; species Tupaia belangeri. The sequence continues at coordinate 1,322,229 of NW_006209292.1, read as the reverse complement.
AGCTCAGGCAGAGGTGTTCTGGTGTAGGTGGTGTAAATCCCATCAAAATGGCAAAGAAGTCATTTTCCTCAAAAGCATTGGGTTTACTTGTTAAGGATATTTCATGTTGGTTTTGGGTTTCACTTTTGGCTTTCAGTTTTGGGTGGGGGGTGTCATCTCTGAAACTTTCCAGATAGGTTATCTTCCTATTCCCATACATATTTTACATATTTTTAATTTGTCCTTACATTTTTCCAGGAGTTCCCCTTATAAAATCTTGCCTAGATTTTCTTAATGGCACATATTAACTACCTTTCTGCATTTAAAATTTGTTTTCCAAGGGGCCGGCAGGTGGTGTGGTAGTTAAGGACGTTGTACTCCCACATGGCCTACTGCAGTTTGAGTCCCAGACCTGGTGGCTTACTTTCTCATTCTCTCTCTCTCTCTCTCTCCCCTCTATCTTCCTCTCTGGTCAAAATAAAATAAATAAATAAAGTTTTTTAAAAATTCTAAAAAAACTTGTTTTCCATACAGCAAGTTAGTGACTGAACACACGCTCACATACACACCCTGGCAAAACATGTGTAGGCTTGGGAATGAGGCCAACCTGGGTTGCCATCCAGCTCTGCTACTAACTAGCTGTGTGACTTTGGGCAACTCAGTCAACCTCTCTGGGCCTCAGTGGCCTCGTCTGTAAAATAAGGACAATAGTAGTTCCTGCCTCACAGGTGGCTGTTTCTAAGAACTGAGTGAGACTAGATAGTTAAAGCACTAATGTTGGTGCTGGAGAATAGCAAATATAAGGTACACTTAGTGGTAGCAATCAAGTTATTTCAAGTAATGTATCCAAACATCTACTGCGAAGATATGCTCACAGTAGGTGCTCAGTGATCCCAAATGTCCAGCTTCAATCTGGGGGCTGAGTGTGTTTCTTGCCACTGGAATATTCCATGGTAGCCACAGAAGACCACCTACAGCTCAGGCATCACAAAAGCATGAGAGTGGAGATGCTGCTTCATGTATTAAGAAGAGCAACTGGTTATCAAGGCAGGCCTCCCCTGGTCCTTTTGGACACCACTGTCACTAAACACTTGACATGGTCATCAGGATGTCAGGGCAGTGTCTGTTCTCTTGAGATTTGAAGCTTTCACTGACATGGATATCGAGTGTGAGGTTATTTTAATTGCCTTTGGTTGAAAGAACTGAGTCATACACCATTCAATACATTCCATTCTGGTGAAACCCCTGTTTTTTAAAGAATGATGGAAAGGGGAAGTCCTTCACACACATGTCCCCAAACACAGAGGCCCCGGAGGGGTGAAGAGCAGAAGGGCTGCAGTGCAGGACTTGGTCACTGTAAGAATAACATATGGGGACCAGCAGAGAGCGTGATGACTAAGTCACTGGACTCCCATGTAGTTGACCACAGGTCGAGTCCCGGACCCGGTGGCTTAAACTCACGCCTGGTGTGTGTGCGTGTGTGCCCAAGATCCCGAGAGGAGAACGGAGGAGAAGGGATTGTGGCACGGCCATCCCCCCTGGGGGGTGATTTCTTGCTTTCTGTCTCTCTATTTCTCTGTCTCTGTCTCTCTGGTGAGAGCACGCACCCTATAGCAAAAAACTCTCAAAAACAAACAAAAATAATAACATATAACTATTTGCTTTTGCATTCTCCCTTTGGTTTGCAGATCCCTCAGCATGTCTACACACTCACATCTTCAAATGGGTCTGGGGTCGTGTGCTCTGGGAGCAGGGGAGGGGTACCAGGGTTTGTCAAGATCATTGCTGATGAACCAGCTGTCTGACTTAGCTTTATTCCTGTTCTCAGCAAGGCAGTGATTATTCAAGGCAGGGAATTCTTCACATGAGATCCATGTTGGGCACTAAGTGGTCCAGAACCACCTCCCTCTCCAAATTGTATGTAAAACATTGATGGGCTAGGAAGGGGAAGACATCACTGTGCTTTGTCTGTGGAGAGAGGCGGTAGCTTTTCACTGGGGGTCTGTGGCCGGAGACAAGCTCAGACCACAAAGCTATTTGGCTCTGCTTCCCCAACCACAACACCCCAACGTCCCAGCTAGGCGGCCGGGCAGTGACAAGATCAGTCAGGACCGTTTTGTGGCCTTGCAGCTGATGGACTGTTCACTCGGTTGTTGTAGACTCATGTAGACAAAGCCTGCAAGCTGGGGGAAGCCAGACCCCCCCAGGTCTGCCTCGGGCGACAGCCCCCATCCCGCCAGGCCCTGGGGAGTGAGTCCTTCCTGCCCGGCAGCTCCTTTGCTCATGAGCTGGCCCGAGTCACCTCCTCGTACAGCACCTCAGAGGCAGCGCCCTGGGGCGGCTGGGATCCGAAGGCCTGGAGGCAGGTTCCTGCTCCGCTGCTGCCTAGCTGCGACGCTGCAGGTAAGTCACTTCCCCTGAGCCTCGCTTTACTCATCTGCCAACCGGGGCGTAGTCCCCTGCTCAGCCTGCCCGCCTGCTTCACCGGGTTGTTGGGAGGAACACAGGAGGTGACAGCTCTGTGCCCATAGGAGAGCTTCCTAGAGCTTTCTGGCCCTGCAGCTTCTCTGCTTTCTCCCCGGCATTCTTTGGCAAAGGGACAAGCCAAGCAAGCAGAGTGTTCCAAGTGTCTCAGCCTCACCTGCAGGAAAATGAGCTGGGGATTGCCCAAGGTGCAATTGCTGGCTCCCTCTGCCTTACGCCTTCCGGCACCCCATTTCCCTGCCTGCCTGTCTGTCCCTGTGACCAGACTGGGAGCCCCAGGGAGACAGGGGTTGTGCTTCTGCACCTCTGAATCCCCCTGCCCAATGCCTGCTGCTTGATACCTGGTGAGTACTCAGGAACTGCCTCTCGTGCCAGCCACCTGCTGTGGACTCTGCACCCCGTGGGACTCCTGGACCCCACCCAGGACTCCTGCACCCTGCAAGTGGGGAGGTCTGGCAGCCCAGGGAGGGCAGGCAGAAGTCCAAGCCAACGCTGCCCAAGAAGTCTGTGAGTTCAGATCATCCACTGGAGTCTAGAATCTAGAAGGAATGGTTTGACTCGCCCCAAGGGATCACGAGTAAGCATGAGAGCAACGGGGTGGATGCCAGCCAGAGCGGGCCTTTGCAGAGAATTCCATTTGCATCATGAAATATCAGTGTGCACAGGATGTCTTCCCTGTCTGCAGAGAAAACCAGACAAAGGAGCATGCTCTAAGGGATAGTGATCAGAAGACGGTCATTGAGCCAGAAGGGCCTCCCAGATCTGGCCTCTAATGGGCATTCTGCTTTGGTACGTACAGCCTTGTTCTCTTCGTGCTGCCTGCCCTGGCCTGGAAGAACAAGCAGTGCTTTCCATTCTGGGGCTATTGATTTCTCCCCCTCTCTCAGAGCCACAGTTCTCAGCTGCTCACTTTCCAGCTGAAGCCAGGAAAGTCTTGTCTGGCACAAAGCTGCCAGGGAAACAGAATTAACCCGTGGACAAGGCCATGTCCATTAAGGATGTCACTGTTTCCACTCCCTGCCCCTTCCCCGTTCTTGGAAGCCACGAGTGCAAGGATCCCAGCTGCCCCTACCTATCATCTCTCTTCCCATGCCAGCCCCTTTGGTCCAGCAGTAGGGGGCGGGCCAGATGGCTGGCCCCATGCTTCCCTGAGAGTCTTGGAAGTTGACCCCACCTGGGGGCTGGAAGGAAGACTGGCATTCACTAGCTGCTCTCCCTAGCACAGCCACCTTGTCAGCCCAGCCTGAGTGGGTGTGAGGCCAAAGATGCAGGCTCCACAGGGGAAAGAAAGGTGGGCTGGAGAGATGTTTGTTCCCCCTGCCCAGCATTGAAACCAAGCTCTTCCAGGACCAACTGCCCTGAAACCAGCAAGATGGTGGGGGAGGTGGAATAGAGTTACACATCAGAGGTCAAGTGGGAAGACAGAGAACAGAGGGTGAAAAGGATGACCTACAGATCTCTGCCATTCACCTTTGTTGACATTTATTTTATGATGCCCTGACTGACAGCTTCACTCACCACAGGCAGTGCCATTCCTGTGGGCAAAGTGCCCAGGTCCGGTGCCAGGCCTCCAGGGGCAAAGAAGCCAGCAGGCCACCATCGCCCTAGTTTGGCCTCACATACGGAATGACAGGGTCAGTTTTAGACCCTCACAGGATCTAGTACCCTGACCCAAGCTTTCTCCCAATGCTGCCCACTCCCTACCCTCTCCCAGCCAGTCCTTAGAACATAAACCACTTCCAGGAGTTTATTTGGGTCAGTGGTAAACTCCACACTCCACACAAGCTAAGATGTACACTGACATCCCTCGACCTGCGGCACAGCCTGGCCCTGAGGAGACTCATGGTAGATGTATGTCAGCTGACCTACAGTCCTGACTACACTTCCTGCATGCTCTACCTCCTAACAGGCACTTGGGCAGGGAGTCAGGGCCCCCAGAGTCTGTGTGCTCATCCTTCCGGCCACACTCTGGGAGTACAAACCGGCAGCTGCCCCACACCTCAGCCCCCATGGTCCACAGGGAGGAGTAGGGCCTGACACACGCTCATCACTCTCTATGCCTATGCCTCCTGAGAGTTAGGAGCAGCCTAGGAAACACAACTCCCCTGCCAGTCAATGGAGGAAGGGGTTATAGTATGAGAGTCACCTGAGTAGTTTTGCCTAGGAACACCCACTCAGCTGGACCTCTGGCTATGGACCATGGTCAGCCAGAGTCACAGGTCTCAGAGGTTCCCACCAATATGGGGCCTGACACTCAGCACCTGATTACAGGGTGGCTCTGTGTGGTAGGTCATCTTCCTGTCATTTCAGAGGGAAAGTCAGAATGGTAAGTGAGTTATTTCTAATTCTGGCTTCCAAAGATGACACAAAAAGGTGCTTTCCTCATGGAACAGTGAGCACACAACCCCCACTAGTGCTCATTAACTTCTGGGGGATTCTCATGGGGCAGTGTTTCTGCCTCCTTCTTCTCTTGTCCTCTCCCTCATCCTCCTCTTTTTCCTCTCTCTCCTCCTCCTCCTCCCAACATGTTCTACAAAACAAAGCTTCGGATCCACTCCCTGCCATCTCCCAGTGGTGGTTTCATGTGACCCCACTCCAAGTCTGAATAATCTCCATGGCATCATGGGTAGAGTAACTTCAGTTTGAATCAGGCCGAAGCCCCCTGGCCCTCCCCCCCCCCACCCCGCCCCGAGTCCCTTTACCTGAAAGGTGGCTGGCTGAAGTAGTATCAAGTAGCATCTTCTGCAGTGATGAAGGGGAAGCATCCAGTGGGGCCTGGGGGCAAGAGGACATGAGCATTTGGTGGTCTGCCAGTGGCTCATTCGTGCCAGTGGGCAGTAGTAGGGTTTGGATGGGCCAGACTTTTCAACTCTCTCTCCCCTCCCACACAAAATGAGCTGCTGGGAGGAGGTGACATTGGAAGAACCAGAGCCTTGGTTCTCTGTGAGATTTCTTGCTGGCCCCAGCCATAGGCCACCACTGGAGAAGAACACCTGGTTTCACACAGGCCCCGCCTGTCAGTGCTGCCCGTCAGTGTCGCCTGGACAATAGGACCCAGTGCCCCGACAAGTTCAATCCTAGAAAATGGAGTCATGTGATCATCTCCTTCATAAATTGGCTTATAAAAAGCCACATGGCCTGGGCCATCTCTCTACGGAGAGCAGAAAGTGAGTGTCTGTCACTAAGCAGCACCTCGCAGCCACCGTTTCCTCCTGGTCACTGAATCCATTTGTCATTTCCTGTTTTCTCAGTTTTCCAACGATTCTAATTGTCAGTGTCAAAAGGCAACAACTGTTTTCTTGGGGCTTATCTTTGGAGCACATTGATTCAGGACAAAGGATGGGAGCCTCCGTGTACAAAACAAAGGAAACTGCCTCCTCGGGTGGCCTGAGAGGATGCCCTGGCTCCCCTTGCCAGGGACAACAGGACCAGGGTGGGAACAGAGGATTGGTGGTGCCACTAGACAGCCCAGCAGCTGAAGACCCAGGGAGGGTCCCACTTGTTGGCGGCACCCCAGACATAAGGGTCCTACAAAGCTGACCACCAGCACCACAGGCTGTATGCAACGGTGCTCTTGATCTGGCAGTTTCCATAGTGATGCCACCAACTGGATTTCTCCACAAGTCTGGGTGCTCTGGCGGTCACACCTCCTTAGATGAATACATGCCCTGTAACCCTGGGCCTTTGGGCAGCACTCTTTCATCTGGTGGCACCACCCATATCTGCCGCCCTCAGGCTCCTGCCCCAGTCCTGCCTTTCCTTTTGTTTCCCATGGCCCTGGCTTGACTTGCTCTCTACATCCTTCCCTTTGGTCTTCTCTGCCCTTCCCCTGCTTGTCCTTTGGCCACACTCTCACCTCCGTCTGCCCCCTGCACCCCCCATCCCTGCCTCACTGTGTTATTTGACCAAACTAATGGGCAGTTCGTGGGGGTGGAGTTAAGGTTGGTATAGACTTAGCTGGTCACACGGGAAGCTGTCCCTAGAGGCAGTGGACAGTGCATTGCACTTCCTTGCCATGTTGCTTTGGGCAAGTCATTTCACCTCTCAGAGCCTTGGGCATCATATCAGTAACATGGGGCTGTAGATATTCTGTCCCAGTGACCTAGGGCTGGTATAAGGACCAGGGGAAGAGCAAAAGTGAGAAAAGGTCACCTAGCCTGAGCATCTCAGGCAGATGCAGATGGTGTAGCCTTGGGTGGTCATGTCCCCCATCCCCATTTTACAGTGTCCACATGGGCCTAGGGAGATAACATGAAATGAAGGATTGAAGCCACAGCACAGTGAGCTTGTTAGCACAGCCTCTCATCTGACCGGCCACCCCTGGTCAGACAGCAAGAGCTAGGACAGGAAGCAAGCTAAGAGCCGGTAGAACGGAAAAGTAGGCCTCGCCTGGTGAAATCGCTTCTGGTGTAGTGTTCCTGGTGCTGTGTGTTTGTCCTCTCTGTCTTGGCAGGAACGGAGGCCAGGAACTTCTGCCAGGCCCGAGAGCTGGGCTCACACCCAAGCGGCAGCCCTCCACTCACCCGCTGCCATGGCAGCCCCCACCCAGTGCCCTTGGCTGGAAACGCTGACACTTAATGGGCCCATATCGTAGGATTTCTGGCATCTGGTGGGATACAGGCCAGAAAGTATTCTCGGGACATGTGCCCCGGAGAGAGCTGCCTCTGTTGCTGGCATACCAGCGAGCAGGGGTCTTGAGAAAGGGGTCGGAGGTGGCAGCAAGGGAGCAGACATGGCCAGGTTGCCCTGGTTACATGCTGTGAGGCTTCAAGCACTGGACTAAAGAGTTGAGCCTAGGACCTGGTCACGACTAGGCATGGACTGACCAAGGGTCTCGGGGCATGTCAGGCCTTCCCCGGGCCTTAGGGCCTTCATTGGGTTCTGTCCTGGCTATGTCTATCTGCTTTGTCCCTTGAGCCAGTCCCAGACTGAGTGCTGAGACGGCAATCCCAAAGCTTGGCTCCTCCCCTGCCCACCCAGCCAGCTTTGAGTTGGAGGCAGGAAGCCCCTCCCAGTGGCCCTTGCTGCCACCAGTCAGGAGGAGGTGGGGAAGTTGGCAGAGAGTGTGTGGCTACTCCCAGTTTTGGACAGTGTGTCCACCTGACCATGTGATCGTCTGGCCACTCAGGCCAGGACCACCCAGTCTCAGGCCATTGCTGGTGACAGCCTTGCAGAGCTGGGAGAGTCTACTCTGCCCCAGCCCCAGTATCCCTTAACCATTCCCACTCTGGCTAATTTGAAATCCAGCCCATGCTCCTATTATTTACTGTCTTCTGAATGCATCCAGCTTGTCTGGCTCTCCCAAGACTGGCATGCCCAGACTCCTGTTGACCCTGTGGGCATAGTCTGGCCAAGGCAGAGTAGCATAGGACTGTCACCTCCCTCCTTCTACATCCTCTGCCTCTATTAATGCAGCCTAATACGACATTTGTTCTTTTGGTGACCACATATCACTGCTGATCCATCTTGAGCAGACGGACATCCAAAATGCCTAAGTCTTTTTCTATGTGCTCTTGCTATCAAGCTGTCTCTCCTGTCCCATCCTATGCTGTTGCAGTTTATTTTTTTTTAACCCAGGTGAAGAATCCTACTTTTATTTATATCTGTGGAGTTTTGCTCGCGGGGTGTGGCATGCATGCGACTGTGTGTCAATGTGTTCACTCATGCTTTCTGCTCCACCAAAGCCAAGTCCTAGGTCCCCGCACGGCGATATCAAGGCTAATATTTCTTGGTAGCTATAATTTAACATGTCTTTTTCATCTTCTGTTTAGCAAGAGAAGCAGAGATCAGGTCTTATGGCAATGACCCTTGAACAGCGAAGTTTATATATCACCCAACAGATGAGTCGATTTGAAGGTAAGCAGTTAAAGTCAATGTTCCCAAAGGAGCCAGCAAGAGGATGCACATGTGAGGGTGAAGTGTGAACTCTCTTCAGAATGAGTAGTTACTGTCCATGTTTCTGAAAGCATCACAGGGGAAACGGGGTCTGAAAGTCAGCTAAATAGTACCCAGGTTGGATCCCTCATGTTGAAAGCAATTTGAAGAGCAGGATCTCAAATTGCAGGCTAGATCTTAATAACTCAAAATTCACTGTTTAATTCACAGGGTTGATTAAGCTGAGTCAGGCCTCTTGATGCATTATTCTCAATGGAGGGGGCCAGCTCCCTGTGATGTGTATCACAATCCCCTTAGGGCCATCCCTCCCTCCTTGCCTTCCACACTCACAGTCACACACTGCTGGGGTAGCCTTCACCATCTCTTAGGTGTAAGAAATGGAAAAGAGGTTAGGGGTGGGTACTCAGAGAGGAGCCTACCTACACAAACACCCTTCCACAGCAGCTGGAAAGCTGATCAAGCTATATTGGCCAGGGATACAGCAGTTAGCAAGACACCAGACATAGTCCCACCTTGACAGAGCACACAAACTAGCAAACTTTCACGCTGGTGGGGTGAGGTTGGCTCAGACCAAGGGCTCAGCATTTGCCAGGGGCTCAGGGGAAGCTGCTTGCCCTCAGACAGGTGCTGCCACTGTACACTATTGCTCTTTCATGATCATGCAAAACCCCCGACTCTTTGGGTCTGGTACCAGCTAAGTCTATGTCACATGCCCAGGCTGAAGGGACAGGACAGACACGTCTCAGGAAGGCCAGTGACCTCCAGGGGGTTAACCTTATGAGGCCACATTGAAACTTAGTTGGAAAGGTTAAACCTAGGCACTGCTAGAGGAGAGAGAGACCTATTTAGTAGTTGAGCATAGCCTTTAGGGTAGGTCAGATATCAGCTAGCGTTTCAATCCAGTGGGATCTGCTTTAGGGGGGCAGGGTACGAGCACAGACCTGGATAGTCTGGGAGGGCTTCTCAGAAGAACTGCAGTCCAGAGTAAGGGTGGAAAATGAGGGAAGTTGAGAGGACTTGGGGAGTAAGGGTTGCCAAGGAGAGGCCAAGGGTGGGAGATGAAAAGTCAGTGTTGGGGTGGCAGCCCCCCTCCCCTTCTGCAGCTGCAGCCCACAGATCCCTGCCTCTCTCTCTCTCTCTCTCTCTCTCTCTCTCTCCCTCTGTAGCCATCCAAGAACAAGTCACCCCCAAGTGTAGCCAGACCAAGGCAAGCCCCCCTTCCAGCCAATGCTCGATGTCGCCCAGAACCAGGCTCCTTCAGGACAATCCAAACCCAAGAATGATCCCACCTGCCAGGCACCAGAGCCCCAAGGGCATGGGCATGATCGAACCAACTCCAGGGAGGCAGCAGGGGGGTTTTGACTCTGATCCCCAGTTTCCCATACCCTCACACTCAGCCCAGACCCCCCTAGGTGGTCTTGGCTCCATCTGCCAGAATGCTCAGAGTTCTGGTGACACTGCCTCTGGAATGCCCCTGCCCAGGTTCTGCCCCAGCCCCCTGGGCAGCCAGCCCTCAAGTCCCCACCAGCTCAGAGAGCCCAGTGTGCCAAGAATACCCACCACGTTCAGTAACGCTGCATGGATGGCAGTAGCAGCAGCTGCAACCATGGTGGTTTCGAGGGAAGCAGCCCCGAGCACAGTTGATAATAGCATGCAGCAGCATTTGGATGGCAGCCCAACCTTTGCTGAGGCACCCGTGAGTGTGCCCCCAGCAGCCGGGGCAGTCACACCTCCCAGTCACATGGCCCTGGGAGGCCGGCCTGGCCAGAAGGGGGGTGCCACCCTGGCCAGCCCCAGCTTCAGCCAGCTGGGCAGCCCGAGCCCCAGGCAGAGCCCATTGCTGGGGCCTGTGCCTGTACTGAGCACCGCTAAGTTCTTGCAGCAGGGCCTGGCCAACTTCAATCCCAGGAGTCCCATACAGGGCACTGAGCCACCCAGCTCTGTGGCCGCTGCTGCTGCTGCTACTTCCATCATTCCCCCCAGCCAGTCCCCAGGTCCAGTGGGCAGAACCAGTACCCCTCCTGAGCTGCCACCCAATGACTTTGTGTCCCTGCCCCAGCCCCCACTAAAGGATCTGATTTCACCGCCTGACTGCAGTGAGGTGGGTCTCATTGAAGCTCTCTTGAGAGGCCCCAGTGTCCGCCCATATGAAGACTGGGTGTGCAACTTAAGGCTGATTGATGACATTTTGGAACAGCAAGCTGCTGCCCAAAATATCTTAACCCAGAGTGCTGACCACCTCACCCAGGATGCTCGGGAGCTCCTTGCCCAGGATGCCCAGGAGCTTTAAATCTGAGCAGATGGCAAATTCACACTTGGCCACCTATTCACACCAGACCCCAGGCAGCCACAGCTGTCTCCAATGTGAGAGGTGTCAGCCTTGCCCATCTCTGTCTACCTGTGACAAAAATGGATTTTTCAAGCTATTTGTACATATTTGAAAATTTTATAAGTGGTTTTCCTAAACATTAATGACGTAAGTGTTTATACTTCGTTTTGTGACTTTGCAAAAAAAAAACGGCTTTTGTTTCTGTAGAGTTGTGTTTGTTATGCATCGTTTTGTGTTGCTGATACATTGTTACAAATATGCAGACTGTGTTGTTTGCTCCAGTGATACCTTGTTAAGCCAGGTGGCTGAGCTGCTTATGGTTTTAATAGGATGAGAGATGTGGACCTGACCAAGAGATGTTGTGCAAACTGACAAATGCCAAATAGAAAAGCACTTGGCCATCTATTTCCATTTATACTGAGAAAAATTATATCACCTTGTGTGATTCCCTTTTTTATTTTATTTTTTTAATTTGCTATAGGGTGTGTGCGTGCTGGGGAGAGAGAGAGAGAAAGTGAAAAGGCATTTCACATAGGGGATGGCCACACTGCAATCCCTTCTCCACTCTCCTCTCAGGATTTTGGGCACGCACACAGATGCACCCAGTGTGTTTTCCAAGCCACCCGTCTGGGACTTGAACTGCTCAGTCGGCTGTGGGAACCAGCCACCTTAACCTCCACGCCACCAGCTGGCTTCTTTGTGTGATTATCTCTTACAAACTGTTCGCTCTCTGCTGACTATTTCTGAATGCGCATCTACAGCAGAAGACATTTTATCACTACAAGCCCCCCAGAAATGCGTGGCTCAGGGGCCGAGCACATACATGACTTTGGGACAGGTGCAGAGGTAGGGTATGAGTGAGCACAGCACTTTCTGAGCTGTCCACGCGGGGGAACCAGGGGCTTCCTCTTCTCTTGATCATTCAGACGGAGCGAAAGCCCAGCTGTGTTCATTTCCAGTGACCCGTTCCGCCCTGGAGGTGAGCTCTTCCTGGTTTAAAGCCTTTCAGTGTTTGTTTTGGTGTAAGGCACTGTGGTCTGGGGGGAAGAGTCTGTAAACCTGAATGGTTGATTTGGGATTTGTCGTTGATGGGTTCTATTGCAATCACTGTTAAGTATATTTAGGTGTTTGTTATAGAAAACCCGCACCCACTGCCTTGTAACCCTTCTGTGTCCAGATTTTGTGTAATCACATTTTAATTGCCACCTTGTATTTCAGCTTTACATTTGGTATCTGGCATCTGTTTCAAGCCAGTACGTTTTTTTCTTCATTCTTTAATAAACAGCCAAGAGAAAAATGTTTCTCTGTTTTCTTTTTACAAGGGAGTGTTGGTGACTGTGAACCCAAGTCAGTTTTGCCTGCTAGTGTCTTCGGTTCTTTCAAAGCTGCTTGATGTCCTGTGCATCAGAACGGCCCTGCTGCACCAAGCCTGGAAGGAGCAGGGAAGGCTACGACGTGTAGAGTACGTGCTGTGGTCATTCAGCATCGCGACAAACAAGCATGTTGTTTCTTCCCCTAGCCCCTCATATTGCACAGGATGAAATGGGACAGGAAGCCACTAAGTCGCTGTGTTGGGGGTGGGGCAGAGGCAGGCCAAGAG
>NW_006209292.1:1309501-1309904 GCF_000334495.1 Tupaia belangeri chinensis | reverse complement strand
TCTTTCCCTTGCTAAAAACTACACTAGCCCTTCTTTAGCCAGACGCTGCTACCCCTTGGTAGAGAGTGAGAGGGGACCCAGACAAATTTGAGCTTGGTACTTTGTGAAGCTGATGCCTGTATGTGGCTGTGGAATTCGGGGGAAATAATACAATGAACCATAGAAGGTCAATGAAAGTCTTCCACAGTTCTATAGAGTGTGAAACAGCAATTAAAGATCTGACTCTTCCCGTGTAAAGGGGACACCCATATAAAGCAGTTCAACAGGAGAGTTACCCTGAGGCAGGTGACATGTCTGCCACACAGGTGAATGAAATGTCCTCACTTCACAAAGACTGCCAATGAGACCCTGGTGACACTGATGGGAAGCAGAGCACTATGCCGTGTATGGTCCCAGGCAAGGA
>NW_006209292.1:1308229-1309461 GCF_000334495.1 Tupaia belangeri chinensis | reverse complement strand
GCGTTATTCATTAAGAGTGATACAGCCAAAAGAGTCCAGCTGCTCACCGTGGCGGGGGGGGGGGCGACAAGGTTCTAGGGAGAGGGGCAAAGTCCTCCTGGGTTACCTTGAAGTCCCAGACACCAGTAGAAGTTACTGCTGTGGAGCCCTGCCTTCTTCTGTGGAGCCTGCTGCGGCTTGCAGCATTGGCCTCTGCCTCAAGTGCCCTGACCAGGCCAGGTCTCATGCAGGTCCCTATTACCCCCAGAAGGGCCACACTGGGGCACTTGGGTTTCTCTCTTCTAATGCTCTGCACAGATGCATCCACATTTTCCAGGATAACGTCAACTAACTGGGTGTTAATCATGGCTACAGATTCCTGTTTGCTTGATGAGCTGGCCACTACAGCCTAGCCAAGTTGACAGATGAAACTAACCATCCCAAGGAGACAGATGACTTAAACAAATAAACAGATACTGTAGGAACGAGTTGTGTTAAAGCCTATGAAGGAAGCACAAAAGCAGCAGAGAGAGAAAAACAGGGAGAGACCCCATGTTGTTGGGGATGGAAAGAAGAAAGAGTGGTCCACTTTAGCTCAGAGGCTCAGGAAAGACATCTCTGAGGAGGACATTTAAGCCAAGATGAAAGGACGGAAAAGAGGAAGCCATGCAAAGAGCTGCTGACTCCACCATCTCTCCCAGCCAGTGCCCCTTTGGGGAACCAGTCTCCACTCTGAGCTTCCACCTGCAGAGGGCACAGCAAGTACAAGTGCCAGTAGGAATGTCAAGGGAGGACACTAGTACCTGGTGATGGGAAAACAATAAATCTAGGTCCCCTACCTTACTCCTGACAGGGTAAATTCTTAAAGATTAAGACAGGGGACTAGTAGATGACATGGGCCTGCGTAGTTAAGGCCAACTATGCAGTTCAAATCCTGGACCTGGAAGCTTGAGAAACATACCAAGTACATGTGCATGCATGCCCAAAATCCTGAGAGGGAATGGAGGAAAAGGGATTATGGTGTGACCATCCCCCCGGGGGAGGGTAATTTCTCACTTTCCCTCCCTGTCCCTCCTTCTATCTCCAGCAACTACACTGTGCCCTATAGAAAACTTTTTAAAAAGTAATATATAAATAAGATCAAGATAGTTTTTTTGAAATAATTGTTTTATTTCACTTTATTAATAATAATAATATTTCCAGAGAGAGAAAATGAGAAAGCAAGCCTCCAGATCTGGGACTCAAACCATTGT
>NW_006209292.1:1284640-1308093 GCF_000334495.1 Tupaia belangeri chinensis | reverse complement strand
TTCAAGGATGACATGGAACCCAGAAGCCATATAGCAGAAAAATCCATGCAATGACACACATTAAATTAAAAGCTTGTACATAGAAAAACACTTCATGGGGCCAGCAGGTGGTGTGGTGGTTAAGGCTACTGGACTCCCATATGGTCAATTGTGTTTCGAGTCCCAGATCTGGCAGCTTGCTTTCTCTCTCTCTCTCTCTCTCTCTCTCGTCAAATTAGAAATAAATAAATAATTTAAATTAAATAAAATAATTCTTTAAAAAATTTTTAAAAAGAAAAACACATCATAAAGCCAACAGATAAACAATGAAATTAGAAAAAAAAATTTGCAACACATGATACACAAAGGCTAATATTTAAAAATAAAAGTTATAGGTTGACTACAAGAAAAGACAAGTGCAAGGGTTTTATATAATAGCAATTTTATTCATAAGAGCCAAAAATTGCAACATCCTGGTGTCTGCCAATAGGAGAAGGGATAAACAACCAGGTTTATTCATACAATGGAACAACATTCCTCAGTAAAAAGTAATGCTTAGCCATGAACAAGAATGGATTACTGACACAGGCTACAGCCGAGGTGAATTTCAAATGCACTATGCTGAGAGAAAGAAGCCAGGCACAAAAGCATATTTACTTTATAAAAGTGCTAAAAGGCAAAAGTAATCTATGGTGAAAAAATACCAGCAAGGGGACCCTTTGGGCAGGGCTGGGAGTTGACTAGAGAGGGGCACCAGGGACTTTTCAGGGAGGTGGTAGGTTCTATATCTTGATGTCTTTTTGTAAGTGATCTTGCCTACAATAGAGGAATCTGACTTTGTTTTTTTGTTGGTTGGTTGGTTCTTGTAAGTTTTTTAGATTTTTGCCATTGGGTGCATGTGCTTGCCAGAGAGAGGGAAAGTAAAAAAATCACACCCCAGGTAGAATGGCCATACCATAATTTCTTCTCCTCTCTGGATTTTGGGTACACATGCACATGCACCTGTGGTGTTTTTGAAGCTGCCGGGTCTAGGATTCGAACCACATAGTGGCCATGTGAGATTCAGTGCCTTAACCACTGTGCCACCTGCTGCCCCTCCTTTTAGATCCAGGACATGAGTAACACAGTTAGCCATGTGGAATCAAGCTGCCTTAACCACCATGCCACTGGCTGGCTCCAACAATAAATCTTATACCAGTATTTAACTCTAGGTAAAGATCTGCTGGAGTACTTAGGAATGAAGTGTACTGATGCCTGCAACTTAATTTGAAGCATGTCAAATAAGCATAGATGGTTGATAGGTGGGCAGAAGGATGGATAGAGAGATAGACAAGTAAAAGCAACTTAAGTATTAATAACATGTTAATTATGGGATCTAGGAGGTGGGTCTGTGAGGATCACTGGACATTTCTTTGGATGTTTCTGAATATTTAAAATTCTCATATTAAAATATTGTGGGAGGGATCAGCAAGTGGTGTAGTGGTTAAAGGTACTGAATTCCCACATGACCAATCATGTTTCGAGTCCCAGACCTGGCAGCTTGCTTTCTTGCTTTCCCTTTTTCTCTCTGTCTGTCTCTCTCTCTCTGGTCAAATTTTAAAATGATAATAACAAATGGAATTATTAAATAAATAATTATTTGAGGGGAAAAAAGAGAAATATTAAGGGAAATCATTTTTAAAAGTACAGAGTTACTTTTTAAGTACAAATCTAGCAACTTAGAAGAAAAAGACCAAAATCCAAGTTTGTATTTGGAAGAAGAGGAATAGTGTTTAATTTTCCTACACTCATTTTTCCAGAATCCAGCAGTTTAGCACAAAACCATAGGAGAAAACTCAACAGCCACTCAATATGAGAAACATGACACTACTAAATGATTGACATTAGTTTACTTATCCTGACAAAATTCTGCAGAAACTAATCACTCAAAACAGTCTGCTCTTTTGCTCGTATATATTGTCAACAGTTTCTCACTGTTCTGTTTTAAATTGTTTCCATTTTCATCTTCTTACTTAAATTACTTACCTTGAGAAACACTTCTTCTTGGGACTAGCAGTTAGCGTAATGGCTATGTCGCTGGACTCCCACGTAGTCGACCGCAGTTCGAGTCCTGGACCTGGTGGCTTAAAACTCACGCCAGGCGTGTGTGCATGTGTGCCCAAGATCCCAAGAGGAGAATGGAGAAGAAGGTATTGCGGCGTGGCCACCCCCCGGGGGGGTGGTGATTTCTTGCTTTCTGTCTCTCTGTCTGTCTGGTGAGCACACGCACCCTATAGCAAAAACCTCTCCAAAAAGAAAAAAAAAAGGAACATTTCTTCTTTTGTATATACTATATAAAAATAAAAGTTGAGCTCTTTCTAAACAATAAGGAAAAAATGAACTACTCAATGAAGAGGAGATGAATAAAGGACATGAAAAGTCAGTTAACTGAAGAATTACAAATTTCCAATGAACCTGTAAAGGATCCTAAACCTTCCTCATAGTTAAAGGAAGGTCAATAAGACCCCAATGACAATGGGTTATCAGATGGCATGGAGGTTAAGGTTTTGGATTCCCATGGCCAATTCCACAGTTTGATTCCTGGATTTGGAAGCTTAAAAAACACCTCACATGTGTGTGTGTGTGTGTGTGTGTGTGTGTGTGTGTGTGTGCCCAAAATCTGAGAGGAGAATGGAAGAGCAGGGATTGTGGCACGGCTATACTCCCAGGTAAAGATTTCTTGCTTTCTGTCTCTCTCTGTGTCCCTCTGGCAAGTACATGCACCTTGTGACAAAAATCTAAAAAATAAATACATAAATAAAAAATTTAATTTAATTTAAAAATGAATAAGAAAGAAAGAAAAAGAAAACAACAGCAACAAAATCAATGACATTGTCATTTCTATCAGATTGGTTCCAAATGTAACAACTCATAATAGCCGGTGTAGATGCGTGGGGACAGACTCTTTCTCTCCTTCACTGCTGGTTGGAGGGCAAATACATGCAACTTATATGGGGGCAGTTTGGCAATTCCTGGGAGAGTTTCAACTTTGGTTCTGCATCAGAATCACCAGTGGAGCTTTTGAAAAATAAAACTGGTTAACCAGCAGATAGAGTAATGGTTACATTATTGGCCTTCTATGTAGTCAACCACCGTTTGAGTCCCAGACCCAGAGACTTAAAGCTCACACCTAGCACGTGTGTACATATGCCCAAAATCCCGAGAGGAGAATGAAGGAGAAGGGATTGCAGTGTGGCCATCCCTCCTGGGGGGTGTTTTTTCATTTCTGTCTTTCTGTCTCTGTCTCTCCAGTGAGTACCCATGCCCTATAGCAACAATCTCAAAAAAGAGAAAAACACAACTGGGGCAGCCCCATAGTGCAGTAGTTAAGCACAGTGCATGGGAAGCCAGGTAGTTTGAATACTGGCCCCAATGGTTTGAAAAACACAGTGTGTGTGTGTGTGTGTGTGTGTGTGTGTGTGTGCCTAAAATCCCAACAGGATGGAGAGGTGGAGGAAAAGAATTGTGGTGTGACCATGTCCCATTGGGGGTTCTCTCTCCCCCCTTCTCTCTTTCTCTCTCTGATGAGTGTACATGTCCTCTGGGGAGGGAAATACTTTTGCCCTGGGCCCTTACCTCAAAGATTATCATTCAGTGATGTTAGGAAGAGTCCCAGGAGTCTGTATTTTTTGCTCCAGAATAGAAGAGGACTGGTTCAGCTTTTGACATGATAGGAATCATCGTCTTATAGAAAATACTCACACAGGCATTCAAAGAAGTATGTACAAAATTGTTGACTACAGCATTGTTTGACCTAGCCTAAAACTGGAAATTCTTCAAGTGTCCAAAATAGGGACTGATTAAAGTCAATCAATAGAAAATTACATAGCAGTTTTAAGGCATGCAGTATGTACCATTTGTTAGAAATCTGAGTTCCACTGCCCAAACTAGACTAAATTCCTTTCCAGGTCATCTTGTACCAGTTTGAAAGCTTCAAGCATTGCATTCCTATCCAGACCCAAAATGAGCCTCAAGTGACAACTGGATCTCTACGGACCGACCATAGAAGTTTAACCCGATTTTGGCTTCCCAGCCTTCCCAGGTGCCCTTAAAAGAAACTTTTCAGGAAGACACAGCAGTTTCTCATCCTTCCTCCTGGGAAATGCTGAGAAATAGCCTCAGTAACTTGATTTTTCTCTAGAAGAGAAAGAAAGAGAAAATCTAACAAAAGAGGCCATTAGAGGAAACAGTTACTTGGGATGTGAATATACTCGGCATTTAACCTTTACTCAATAATGACATTATCAGAATAAATTGAGATCTACTTTTGAATGCCATCATTTCATGAATTGTCCTTTGAACCTAAGAGTGAGGAAAGCACCCTCTCATCCATCCTCCTTGGTAACTTGACCACCAACCCTACTTTCAACCACTAGAGCCCTCTATTAGCAGAGTTGTTCCAACAGCAAGACAAATCAAAGATCCAACCAAAAAGGCAGCAGAAATGGGCCTTGGCATTTCTCCAGAAAAGAGAAACTCGAGGCATCTGAAATTTAGATTTAAAGACTTGTCTTGCTCATAGGGTGGTGGTCAGATTAGATTCAGGCATGGGTGTCCATAGTACATTGCAAAGATACTTCCCAGGAAAACAATGAGAAATCAGCAAGCAGCACCAAGATGCATAATTAGGCCAATGAATCCTATTGGCAGTGGGTTTGATGCAATTTTGGTGCCGGGACCAAAACTTTCCACTAACAATCTTAGGCCTAGCATGAGACAAGCTGGTAGGTTTTCAAGATGTAAACCATCTTTGTCTCCTCAGATCTGTCTCTTGTCTCTTCCATGTGATCTACGGTTAAAGTTTTCTGCATTTTGGGTGCCTTTGGGATTCTAATGTGCTTTGTTCTATTACTTGGATTGACCATTGTTTGGCACATTACATATGTGTCTGTAGATTCTAAATTAGTAATAAGATAAAACCCATTATTAAGAGTACATAGGAGGACCAACAGTTAGCGTAATGGCTATGTTGCTGGACTCCCATGTAGTTGACCGTGGTTCGCATCCCGGACCTGGTGGCTTAAACTCACACCAGGCACGTGTGCGTGTGTGCCCAAGATCCCGAGAGGAGAATGGAGGAGAAGGGATTGCAGCGTGGCTATCCACCCTGGGGGGTGATTTCTCGCTTTCTATCTCTCTGTCTCTCTCTGTCTGTCTGGCGAGCGCACACGCCCTATAGCAAAAACCTCTCCAAAAAAAAAAAAAAAGATTACATGGGAGGTAGCAGATGACGTGGTGGTTAAGGCACTGGATCCCCACATGGCCAACCACAGTTCAAGTCCTGGACCTGGTGACTTTCTCCCTCTCTCTCTCTCTCATCAAATTAAAGAAGAATAATGATAATTTTTAAATAAATAAAATAAATAATTCTTAAAGAGTACAAAGCAGAAGATCGTTGAGACAAAGGGATGTAGAAATAGATATTGGAAGTTTACATTGTATTGTTTAGGCAAAATATGATAGCAATAAGGTAAATATTTTCCTACTCCATACCATTGCCTTTCCATTTTCAGTAACAAACAAATGTGTCTAAGGGGACCTACCATTACAAGTCGGTTTTGTTTTTTTAAAAATGTGCTATGAAAGCCTCCCACACACACCTGAGACTCCCTGAAGTGCAATCATTGTTTCTGACAGCCAGGGTCCCCACTGCTCTCTGCACCTCACCCCCACCACTAGCAGCCTTCAGGTAGCTTCCATCTGCTTTTCCAAAGATCGGAAGGAAAGTGGATTATAAGGCACTGTTGGTTCTCCTCTGAGCCTACCCTGGGGTGGGGGTGCCTGAAGAAGCCAGGACAGTCTCCCCACTTAAAAGACAGTCTATCCTCACTGGGGGTGAGGTAGTGCAGGGAGAACACATACAGAGAATGCTGTCTTCATGACAATTTTTGCCAAAGGGGCCAGTTTACCAAGCAGGAAGAGGATCTGGAGGCTGTTAGCAAAGGTTGTCCTTGAGGTGAGAGGTGAGGGGGATGCCTACCTTCACAGTTGTGCATTCCTGAAACCGGGGTGTTCTGTTCCCCAGCAGGTTTCATTGCCCTGGAGTTAGCTGGCCCACTTTCATGAGGCTGTGGATTTAGGCACAGGCTGTCGAAATCCCAGACTGTGGACAGCTTTCAGAATGGCCCCATCGGCCCAGCTTCAGCTCCAGTCCCCAGGCCACTTCCACAGGCCTGATCAGGACAGCTCTATTTCCTTCCTTCTAAAGTGGATTATTCTGTTTCCCTTTCTAACCCCCTCCCCTGTATGGCCACAGGTGGTGCCTTCCCCCATTAGAAGTACTGAGAGCCCCGCCATAACCACCAAAGCACTGCTGATTTTCTGCAAAGCAAAATCTTCTGGTCACCGAGGGTGAGGCACAGATACACAAAACAGCAGTGGTGTGTCAGCTCTCTGGGTTGCTGTGCCTTAGGACTGCATAAATCAATCTCCTCACACTCAGTATCGTGGGCCACAGTCAGCAATAAATGAGGGCACACATGGCCCTTGCAAGTGTCTCAATGAAACCAGGCTTGGCCTGCATGCTGCCTGCCAGGAGCCCTGCCTCCTGTGTAGCTGTGGCTGCAAATCCCTCTGGGGACAGACAGAACAGAACTGGCCCGCGAGTAGCAGAGGGAGGACCCAGCGAGCGTGGACTCTGGCCAGAGGTAAGGCCCAGCTGCCCCAGGGCTTCATGGGACTTGGACAGTCTGTGAGCCAAGGGGCAATACAGGGCAGCTGCCAGACACTGGAGCTCCATTACTTGTTAGCTGTGGGATCCCAGGCAGGTTCGCAAACCACATAGTCAGTCTGTGCCTCCGTTTACCCATTCACCAAGTAGAGACAATAGTATTAGGTTGTCGGGAAAGTAATAATGTGTTTTTCTATGCAAAAGTGCATCATGACTTTCCTGATGACCCAATATTATGTTGGGAGGAGTAAAAGATTAAATATATGGACATCCCCCTTGAAAAAAAAAATAAACACAGAATACAGCCACAGGAAATGAAGTATCCACATGAAAACTTGGACATGAGTGTTCATAGCTGCATTCCTCCAAGAGCCAAACGGTGCAAACCACCCAAGCACCCATCAACAGATGGATGGACAAATAAAATGGTGCCTGTTCATACAATGGAGTGCTAGTCCACCAGAGAAAGGAATGCAACACTACACAGGCTACGACTCAGATGGACATCGACAACGCTGGTCAAGGGAAAGGAAGCCAGTCTCAAATACCACACACAGTGCATGGTTTCGTTCATATGAATGTCCAGCATAGGCAGAACCCGCGAGACAGAAAGCATCTGGGTGGTTGCCAGGGGCCAGAGCCATGCAGGCACAGGGGAGCCATAGGTAAGGTACAAGGTTTCTCTTTGTGCTGACGAATGCGTTCTGGGATTGACTGTGATCATGTTTGCACGCATCTGTGAATGTTTTAAAAAGCATGGAGTTGTACACTTGAAGTGGGCAAATCATATGTAACTGGGCATGTGTGTGCCTGTGGTCCAGGCTGACTGAGGCTAGAGGTGAATTATGATTTGAGAACCCTATAGGGAGTGCTGCCTGTCTTTCTCTCTCTGGGAAAAAATAGTAATAATTTTAAAATCGTAACTAGTGGCTGGACTCCTATATGACTGATTGCCCACTTCTAGTCCTGGACCCCACAACTTGAAAATCACATCAGGCACATGTACGGGCATGCCCAAAATCCTGAGAGGAGAATGGAAGAGAAGGAATTGCAACATGGCCATCCCTCCTGGGGGGGTGATTTCTCACTTTCCCTCTTTCTGTCTCGCTCTGGTGAATATACATGGCCTATAGCAAAAACTAATAATAATCGTAACAGGAGAGATACAGTCAGTCTTCATTATTCAAAATAAGATTTTTGTGTCCATGACCAAGTGGTAATCTGGAAAGCCAGGCTTTATCTATAGATCACATGTTTTTCTGCTAAATTCCCTTGGTTCCTTTGACGGCCGGTTTCATGTGTCATCTGGGCCAGGTTCTAATCCCCAGTGATTCCATCAAACACTAGTCAGGTGTCCTTGCGATGGTATTTTGCAGCTGTGGTTCATTAGCATCCACAATCAGTAGATTTTAAGTAGAGATTATCCTAAAATAATCTGGGTGGGCCTCAGCCAGACAGTTGAGCTATCTTAAAAAACAAAGATGAAAATTCCCCTGAGAGAGAAGTTCTGCCTTAAGACTGAAGCATCAACTCCTACCTGAGCTTCCAGCCTGCCACCTGCCATGCAAATACTGAACTTGCTTAGCTAGTGCAAACCATTCCTTGTCATACATATGCGCATGCATACACACACACACACACATACATGATCAACCTCCACATCTGTGAGTTACACATCCGTGAATTCAACCAACTAGGATATAGCTAGGCCTGCTGATTGTGATGAAATGGGAAAAGAGGTGGATTCCTGAAAGAGAGATGATCAAGAAGTTTATCTATATACTGCCTTTTCACTTATATCTGATAGATTACTGATAAGTAATATAGAGATGAATCTAAAGTATCCTGGAAGATGTGCATACATTATGTGCAAATGCTCTATAATTTTCTCTAAAGAACTTGGGTATCTGTCATTTGGGTCTCCACAGTGGGAGATGGAGGGGTACTGGAACCAATTCCCCACTGATACCAAGGTACAACTATATGTACGTGTATGCACACACATATCCTACTGGTTGCTTCTGTTTGTGTGTGTGTGCGTGTGTGTGTGTTTGTGTATTCTACTGGTTCTGTTTCTCTGTTAGAACCTGAAATACAGTTCCAATGAACACATCAAGAACCAAGCTCACTTGGCTATATGCTAGGGGTAGCAGAAACTCAACATATGCTGAAAAGGCAGTGCAAAGCTCTTCCTTCCCTTCTCCTTCCCAGTCCACCTTAAGCCAAAGAGACGATGGGAAGGGAAAGAAAAGGGGGAAGTGAGACATGTGGGTCTTGCCTCCTGTCTTGGGACTAGAGTCGGGTAAGGGCTGTGTGCAGTTCAGGAAGGCAGAAAGCTCAGAGGCCTGTGCTTGCTCCCTATCTGAAAGCCTGGGAGGAGCCCTCCTTTGGGCTTAGCACCTGTCCAGAATGGTGCAGGTGAGACAGGTTAGCAGTGGCTAGACTGGGGCCTGGAGACTTGTGCCTGCTGGGGATGCCATCTTGGAAAGCAGTGAGCACATTTTTCTTCAGCTGCGTCTTTAAAAAGGATACTTAAAATATCTGGGGCTGTGGGACCAGCAGTTGGTGTAATGGCTGTCACTGGACTCCCATGTGGTCAACCGTGGTTCGAGTCCTGGACCAGGCGCATGTGCGTGCGTGCCCAGGATCCCGAGAGGAGAAAGGAGGAGAAGGGATTGCAGTGTGGCCATTCCCCCCAGGGGGTGATTTCTTGCTTTCTATCTCTCTATCTCTCTCTGTCTTTCTGGTGAGCACACGCACCCTATAGCAAAAACTTCTCCAAAAAAGAAAAAAAATGTATTAGGTATACATATGTATACATATAAAATTCCCCCCATGGAAGGGGAAACAAAATTCTTCACTCCTCCAAAGGCCCCACCTTTTCATCCTGCAGTTTCTTTACTGTTGAATGAGGAAGTGGTAGTCATCAGAATGACTGGATCTCTTCTGCCTCTAGGAGCAGCACCTGTAGGTGGATCCCCTGCTGTGCTTGTGTCTGGGGTAGCAGGGGATCAGGTTGGCATCCCTGGCTATTCCCCAGCAGGACTGTATAGATAGATAGATGATAGATAGATAGATAGATAGATAGATAGATAGATAGATCGATCTATATATATCTATATCTATATATATATACATATATATACATATACATAGATATATATACATATAGGGCCAGCAGATGGCATAGTGGTTACGTTGCTGGACTCCCACATGGCCAACCACAGTTCAAGTTCCAGACTTAAAACTCTCACTAGACACATGTGCATGTGTACCCAAAAACCCTGGGAGGAGAATGGAGGAGAGAGGATTTCAGTGTGGCCATTCCCCCAAGGGGTAGTTTCTTCATTTCTCTCTCTCTCTCTCTCTCTCTCTCTGGCAAGCACAAGTCTACTAAGGCAAGAAAAATAAAACCTCTAAAAAAAAAAAAAGAACAGTGAGATCATTACATCATCAATCACCAAAGAGAAAGCTTGCTTCCCCCAGCAGAGACCCCAAAACATGAATAGAGCCATTATGTGTCACATGGGCCTGTGGTCTTCTTTACTTCTCTTGCTAACACCCTAGGGATAGAGGCAGCACTGTGAAGTCCTCACACAGGAGGAAGCTACAATCTGCTATAGAGGGCTTGCCTCAAGTAGCAACAAAGGTACTAGGTGTAGGCTCTGTTCCCTCTCTTAGCCTCCAGACCGTCCTGCTGGGGAATGGCTAGGGATGCCAACCTGATCCCCTGCTACCCCAGACAAAAGCACAGCAGGATATCCACCTACAGGTGCTGCTCCTAGAAGCAGAAGAGATCCAGTCATCCTAATGACTACCACTTCCTCATTCAACAGTAAAGAAACTGCAGGATGAAAAGGTGGGACCTTTGGAGAAGTGGAGAATTTTGTTTCCCCTTCCATGCTCCATCCCAAATCACAGCAGAAAGGCAACCCCCAAAGGAGTGCAAGCTCTATGCCAAGATGTGTCAGTGTGTGGATGGGGAGTGGGCAGGTGCTCCACCAAGTTGTCTGCCAAACATACCCTGGTGCTGCCAGCCTGATGCAGGGCCATCTCTGCCTTGGCCTTCCTGAATTAAATGAGTAGCATGGCCATGTTGGCCCTTCAGAGGCCCGCTGCTGTGACAGCATTCCTGGGCTTATTGGAATAGGGCCAGCAGCTCAGCTGGAGAACTGAGGCCCTGTGCACCTTCCACCTAGCATTGGGTTGGTCCCAGGTTATCCATGTTCGTGGTGGAGCCTCCACAGGCAGAAGCTACGACAAAGCACAGCAGTGCTTTACAAAGCCCCAGCAGGCCTACTGGCTCTTGACTGTTAAATGCCCTTGCTCAAAAGTCTCCCACGTGGACAGAAGGTAAGGTCATGTGCATGTCCAATGTTGGTCTCTTTGACCCCTATTTTAAACCTAATGGGCAGTTCAGACAGTGCCTGGTATGCAGCCACACCGGGACAATGCAGTGTGCATAGTCATGCACATCAATGGCAGCAGAGCCAACTTCTGCTGAGATCAAAGTGTCTGGCAAACCCAAGTATCAAACGGACTCCAGGAAGCCTCCGGAACTACTCCTCTACATACAGTAGACCTCAGATTCTCCCAGGAAGTTGACTGGACCCCTCTGTGTTTTTCCAGGTCCCATGAATGCTTTGAAGAAGTAGCAGCTATATTTTACAAACTATCAAACATATGTTCCACTGGAGCTAATGACAAGGACAGGGGCCCTGGACTCTTGAATTCATGGCCAACATTTTAAAAAACAGAAAATCCTCACTCTCAAATTTGGAACGATTTTGTCTTTGGAGTAACGTGTCTTTTCTCCCGAAGTTTCTTTGAATAGCATTAACAGTGCTTGCCATGTCTCCTACGCAAACATAGTCTGCAGGTTGAACTTCTGTGAGGCTGTCTGGTAAGGTGGGACTTAGGAAACCTTGGCCCTCTGCCAACTCTTCAAGGTCCTCAGAACAGTGCTGTTGGTCATGGGAGAGGCTGGATCAGCCCCTCCTCATTGTGGGAAAGCGAGGGGACAATCCCACAGAGCCTGACAAAAGCTGCCTCTCTGCAAACCCTTGATACTCACAGCTGAACTGGACTGGGCTGGGCTCCAGGCCCCAAGAGAAGGGTGCGTAGGTGCCAGGGACAAGCTGCTCAAGGGCTGAGAAGAGGAGAGAAGCAAAGCCTGGGAACCTGGCAGGGGCAGCTCAGGGAGCATTCCAGAGTCTCTCAAAGTCAGGCTGGGAGAATAGGAAGTGAGCAGGCAGCAAACATCAAGGTTCACAAAGTCACATCTTCCCAAACATTATCTTTTCATTTTTTAATTGTTTAAAAGGATTATTTTATTTTATTTATTATTATTATTTAAAAATTATTTGTATCAGGCATATAAGCTCAACAAAGAGAAACAGGAGTGGGGGGAGTGAGAAAACAAGTCGCCAGGTTCGGGACTCAAACCATGATTGGCTGTGTGGGAGTCCAGTGACTTAACCACCATGCTGCCTGCTGGCCTCTCATTTTTTAATTTTTAAAAATTCATGACAGAGCACATGCACACACACAAAAGAAAGAAAATAACAGAGGAGAGAGAGGTAGAGAGAATGAAAATCACCCTCCACAGGGCTCAGTCATGCTACAATCCCCTTCCCCTAGTCCTCCAGCCTGCCAGGATCCTGAGCATGTGTACGTGCTCTGACTTGTTCTCATGCCCACGAGGTCAGGGCCTCAAACCATGGTCAGCACGTGGCTTCCAGCTCCAAAGTGTGGTACACTACCAACTACACCGAAGAGGCTGGGCTGCCAAACATGATCTTAATCGCAGAAGTTTTGGCTACTTTATATTTCTCCTGGTGAACAGAGGTTACATGGTACAGTAGGAAGACTGGAGGCTCTGGGTTTGAATCATAGCTGACTTTGAATCACTTTTTGGTTGTATAACGTCAGGTAATTTAAGTGAGTTGAACAAGGCTTCCCAACTAGGGAGGGCAAAGCCAAGAAGCAAACATTGCCAAGCAGACACCACATTGCCAAGCAGACACCAGTATTAAACTATGGGGCGAGACTACTTCTTACACTACATACCAAGCCTGGGCTCTGCACATGGTCAATATTATCTCATCTGTTCCCTCAATAGATCTCATTTAACAGAGGAGACACTGGGGTACAGACACACTGGCAACTTGAGAAGGTTACACAGCTGAAAAAATGGCAAAAATGGGTCCATTTGGCTCCAGTGCCTGTAACGCAATAACACATTTTATTGTCCAAAATTGAAATAGCCAAGATAAAGACAATAGAGGAATGGCAAATGTACATTATCAGTATCAACAAACATTTGTCCACTCATTCACTAGGAAATGGGCTTAGGGAATTGTAAGAGCTTTGTGTGTGTATGCTGTGCTAGGATAGCGAGGATAGGCACCTGGAGGTCTTGAGACAGAAGAAGGGTAAAAGGGATGAGAAGAGGACTTCACCTCGGCAGGAGCAGGAGGATGGAGTTCAGAGAGTTCTGGAAGACAAGAATTTACAAGCTAGGGGCCTAGAGAGAAGCTGGTGATATTGGGATACCATTATCTTCCTAACCCCAAGTCCTCAAGAATAAGTGGACAACAGTAACAGCAAGGGTGTCTCCCAACCCCTTAGGGAAAAGAAACCCAACATCCCCCATAAGTCTACCATTAAATCATTCAAAATACAACAGTTATGGAAGTTGAGGTGGGACTCCAGGGTCAGGACTTGTCCTAGAGGCTCTGCAAGCCAGGCTGTGCCTGGACGGCAGGGTAACTGACTGCCTGGCATTCTGCTGGCCTCTTTATCTTAAGTAACCTGTTATAAGAGAGAGGGGAATGCCCTCATGAGCCAACTCAGGTCAAAGGTAGCAAAAGAAATGAAGGAAAACCAGGTAACACCTCAAAAGTGAAGGGCGTAGCTTATATCTTTAGGCCAAGTTGCTGAGTCTAAGGTACTTTTCTCCACCTTTCTCTTCTTTCAGGTTGGTCGGAGTTGATTCTGAGGTTTAAAATACATAGATATTAGGTAGTGCATGTGTACATACATGTCTGTGCCTGTGAGTGCCCTGTGTAATTATGTGTAAATATACAGATGTGTATGTGTATCTGGGTAACATGTGTACTCATGCAAAATTCTAGGACTTCGTGTAAAACCACACTTAATAAACAGCAAGTAGCTCTTCTGGACCAGGCCAGGCACTGCACTAGGTGCTGGAACAATCTGTAGGCAAGTAAATGCAGCTTCAGTCTCCATGCAGCTGGCAGTCTGCTGGGGAGGTGGTCATTAAGCACCCTACCCCTGAATGAGCTTGATAGAACAAGTTTGAGCAGGGCTGTAAAGTTGCTGTACAGGGTACTCTGGCATACACCAGGGGTACCTGATCAGTAGGCAGGGGAAGGTCTAAGAAGACTTCTCAGGATAGGTGACCATCTGAGCAGTGATCTGAAGGATGAAGAATTACCTAGCAGATGAGAGAGACATGCATTCCAGAACTCATGTGCTGGAACACCATGTGCTAAGGTCCTATGGTGGGAAGGAACACAGAGACTGTATGAGAGTGAAAAAAGGCCAGTGTGGCTAAAGAAGGTAAAGTGAGAGTGAATACGCTGTCAGATGAGGCAAGATCACACCATGCAGAGCCTTTCATACCACAGCAGGGAGTTCAGACTTTACATAACAGCAACTGGAAGCCTCTAAAGGGTTTTAAGCAAAAAAAAAAAAAAAAAGGGGGGGGGGTTGATGTAATCCTATTTGCATGTTAAAAACAGTATTCTCTCTATAGTATGAAAAGTCACCTGGAAAGGGTCCTAAATTGAAGCTGAGATCAGCTATGGAGCTGTGGCAGTCATCCTCAAAAGAGATACTGATACTGACACCCTGAAGTAAAGGGGTGGAGGTGAAGAGAAGTAAGTGGATTTGAGAGAGATCACTGAGTAAAATGAACAGAGCTTAGTTATGAGTTGGATATGTGTACAAGGATTTAAAAAAATGTATGGAGGCTCTGCTTGCAAAAGTGGATGGATGTTGGTACCCATTCACCCAAAGAGGTGATGCTGGAAATGGATCAGGTTGAGAATAATTATGAGTTTGGTTTGGGCCATATTGCATTTACAGTACCTCTGAAAAATTGCAGATGTGTTAGATAAGCAGTTAGAGTCATGACCCTTGTCCTCAGAGGCAAGGTCCCCATTAGAGAGAAGAATTTGGGAATCATCAGCAAATTGCTGGAGATTAAAGTCATGTGAAGATAAGATTACCTAGAGAGAGTCAAAAGAGAAGGGAGTCTAAGAAGGAATCTGTAATTCACGATATCTAATGGTCCAGTAAAGAAGAAGCCAGCAGAAGAGAGAGAGAAACATGGCCTGAGACTAAGGGAGAAAACATGGAAAGTGCTGTATTACAAAAAACACAGGGAAGAGGAGTTTTGATTTAATGTTCTCAAGAAGCTAAGTAAGAAGCAGACTGGAAATGTCTATTAGATTTGGGTACAGGATTGGAAATATAAACCTAACTCAAGTGAGATGAGGGGTGAGTGACAGGTGCCAAAGTGGAGACAGCTAAGGTAGACAACTCTTTCTAGAAGCTTCTGAATAAGAGGAAGGAGATGAGATGGTAACTGGAGGAGAGTATGGAATTTAAGGAACAGACGAGCCATCTGGAAGGATCCAATAAATGAGAGGCTGAAAACATAACAGAATGAAGGGGAGGTTGACTGTTAAGTTCTGGAGTGGGACTGAAGGAAATGGGTTCCACTCTGGTACTGGTCTCTCTTCATAATCTCAGTCATAATGAGCACTAAATGAGCACTCAACAGTCCAGTATCCTACCACACTCCCTATTGTGGTTTGAATATCTCCTCTAAAACTCCTCCTGAAATTTAATTGCTAGTCTAACAGTACTAGGAGGTGGAGCCTTTAGGAGATGATTAGATCTAGAGGGCTCTGCCCTCATGAATGGAATAATGCTGATAATGCAGAGTGTTAGTTATCACAGGAGTAGGCATCTGATAAAAGGGTGAATTTTGCCCATATTCTCTCTCTGCCTCAGGTGCTTACTTCCACCTTGTGGGACAACCTTCACCAGATGCCGGCACCTTGGACTTGGACTTCCCAGTCTTCAGAACCATGAGCCAAATAAACTTGATTTTTATAAATTACCCAGTTTTGGTATTCTGTTATGCCAGAAGAAAATGGACTAAGACACTCCCCAAGTACAAATGTTTTTCCATTTCCTTAAATGACCATTTCATATTTTCAACTCTCTTCTCACACCTCTCTCCCACTTCCACTGCCAATTAATGACTCTTCCCTCATCCATCTGTGGAAAGGTAGAAATAGTCAGACCAGAATTGTTTCATCTTCTCATCATCAAAACTACCAAGACTCTGCCCAGTCTCTCTGCCTTCCCTCTTGTTACCACAGAGTACCTGTCTCTGTGCTCCTGTAAGGCCATCTCTTCTACATACATACTGAATTCCAGTCAGCTCACCTTCCCAAGGGCTTTTCTCTTATAGTTATCCCCTTGTGTTGCTGCATTATCAATTTTCACCTTCCCAGATCTTTCTTTTAAAAAAAAAAAATTGGAGAGGTTTTTGCTATAGGGCACTTGTGCTCACCAGAAAGACAGAGAGAGACAGAGAGACAGAAAGTGAGAAATCACCCCCCAGAATAGATGGCCACGCCACAATCCCTTCTCCTCCATTCTCCTCTCGGGATCTTGGGCACGCACTCACACACACCTGGCGTGAGTTTAAGCCACTGGGTCCGGGACTCTAACCACAGTCGACTACATGGGAGTCCAGTGACATAGCCATTACACTAACTGCTGGTCCCCCAGATCATTCTTATTATATCCACCTCTCAGTTGCTTATTTTCCTCAAGTCAACTGCCTCATTCCTCCCCTTTCCTTCATGGCAAATATTCCTGAAATAGTTATAGACTATCACTATTCCTTCGCTCCCATTGTTTCTCCAACTCCCTTCAGTTGCCCAAACATTCCTATCATGCCGCTGCAACAGTTCTCATAAAAGCCACCAATCACCTAGATCTTGATAAACTATTCTTAGTTCTCAGTCCTCACCTTACCTGATCTGTCAACAGCATTAGATTCAATAGCTCTTTCTCACCTTTCAACACTTTCTTCTCCACACTTCCAAGATCCCATGCTCTCCTAGTTTCCCTCCTGCCTCACTACCTGTTTCTTCTCAGAGTCCTTTGCTGGCTCCTCCTCATTTCCCCAGTCTCTAAATATTGGACTGCACCAGGGACCTTTTCTCACTACACTCACCCCATAGATAATCTCATCTGGTCTTGTGACTATCACAGCACATTTCTACACTTACAACTTCCCACATGTATGTATCCCCCTTCTGAAATCTATACCCAAATATCCAGCTGCCTCATCAATCTTGCCTGGATAGTTTACAGACATATCAAACCTAATCTGGCCAAACATGTTTCTAGTTTGTTCCTTCCTAGTCTTCCCTTCCCAGTCTTCCTCCCTTCAGTACATGGCACGGGTATTCTTCCAATTTTCAAGCGAAAATTTTTGGAAGTCTACCAGGATGACCAGATAGGATAGAATACCCTTTTGTGATTTGCAGTTAGGAAATCTCTCCCTTCCTCTAACTCCCATGTCTAAATCCATCAGCAAGTTCTATTAGTTCTACCTTCAAAATGTATCCTAAACCTGGCCTTACCGCTTCATCTCCATGGCTACCACCCTGGGACAAACCATGAGTCCCTTTACCTGAATTATTGCAATAGCATCTATATTCATTTCTATCTATATTCATTATGGCTACCATTTTTAAATATCGCACAAATTAGATGGCTTAAAACAACATAAATTTGTTCTCTCACAGTTTGGAGACAAGAAGTCTGGAATCAAGGTATTGGCAGGGCCATGATCCCTCTGAAGGTTCCAGGGGAGGATTCATCCTTGCATCTTCCAGCTTCTGGTGGCTCCAGGTGCTCCTTGGCTTGTGGCACTATCATTCTGATCTCTACCTACTTCTATCTTCACATGAACTTTCCTTCATCTCTTTGTTTGAGGACACATCTCATTGGGTTTAGGCCCACCTAAGTAATCCAGGATGACCTTATTTTGAGATAATTGACTCAATTACATCTGCAAAGACCTTTTTCCAAATAAGGTCACATTCACAGGTTCTAAAAGCATATATTCCTGAGGAGCAAGGCCATCATTCAACCAACTACGACATCCAAACTGGTTTCCCTGCTTCCACTCCTGCCCTTGTCACAGTCAATCCCTCCTCTGTAATAATCAGAATGGCCTTTCCCCAGCTTCCAAAGTCCCACAGGCCCAGCCCCAGCTTTCTGACTTCATAATGCTCTAGCCATACTGACTTACTTTCTGTTTCTCAGCATACCAAGCTCATCACTACCCTGTTGGTCCCTCTGCCAGAATGCTCTTCTTTATCCTCACATTGCTAGATTCCTCTTGGAATTCAGATTGCAATTTGAATGGCACCTCATTAAGGAAATTCCTGATTATCCAATCTGCTTACACTCTATGCACACCATGTTCATTCCTCATTTGAAACTTCACTTTTTTTTCCCAGCTTGCTGTTTTTCTCTCTGCTTGTATATAAATGCTGTAAGGGTACGAGTTTGTGTCCCTCTTGCTGAATGATATTTCCCTGACACCTGGAACAGTTCTTTGTAAATATTAGATAGATAATAATAATTTTAGGGATGAATATATGTACAGGTGTAAAGACTAGGCATGATCTTCATTCCTAAACACTGTATTACATTTCTGGGGGTTCCTCCCTTCAAAAGAGACCAGAACTTTACAGGGCACATGCCCTCGCCAGAGAGACAGAAAGCGAGAAATCACCCCCCAGGGAGGATGACCATGCTGCAATCCCTTCTCCTCCATTCTCCTCTCAGGATCTTGGGCATGCACGCACATGCGCCCGGCGTGAGTTTAAGCCACCAGGTCCGAGATTTGGACCGCAGTCAACTACAAGGGAATTCAGCGGCATAGCCATTACGCTAACAGCTGGTCCCAAGAAACTGAAACATTTGAGGAATGATTTAAAAGACTTGGGAAGGGCCAGCATGTAGTGTGATGGTTGAGTGATGGACTCCCACATGGCTGACTATGGCTCAAGTCTTGAACCTGAAGACTTGGAAATCACATCAGGTGTATATGCATGTGTGCCCAAAATCCCAGGAGAATGGAGAAGGGATTGCAATGTGGCCATCCCTTCAGTGAGTGATTTCTCATTTTCCCTCACACTGTCCCCATTGTCTCTCTGGCAAGTGCATGTGCCCTATGGCAAAAAACTAACATAAATATAAAATGAAATGAAATGAAATGAAAATAAAAATACTTGAGAATGTTTAGAATGAGAACAAGACCGAAGGCAAATAGCCTCTCAACTCTCTATGCAGTTGTCATGGAGCAGAAGGTATAGACGTTGTATGACTTTTCTGATAATAGCTAGAAATAGAAGCAGTGGAGGCAATATTCAAAAAAAAAAAATGAGCAGAGGACTTGATTAGACATTCCTCTGAAGAGGTTATACAAATGGCCAATACACACATACACACACACACACACACACACACACACACAAAAGCACCATTAGTCATTAAGGAAATGCAAATCAAACACATTAGAATGGCTATGAAATACCACCTCACACACATTAGGTTGGCTATTATTTTTATTTCTTTTTTTATTTATTGTTTTTATTTTTTTCAATTTTATTATTATTATTATTATTTATATATTCAATCACTCTACATCCTTTATATTGTAGAGACTTTACCCAGCATGATATACACCCCAGTCCAGCCCAATTGAAAATATTATATACATCATCATCAACAGGTAGTAAACCATATCTGTGTCCCACAAGTATCTTATCTTTCTATTTTTTCCCCAAATTTCCTTTTCTACACTCTTCCCCTCTCCCACTCTCCTTCCACTCTGTCCCTGGTGTCCATAACAATTTTCAATGCTTTTATGTTCTCCAGTCTTTCAGTTTCTACTATAGAGCGCGGACAGTTGGTATATGTTAAGTGGAGACATACAATGTCTCTGTTTCATAGCCCGATTTGCTTTACTCAACAATAAATCTTTCATATTTGTCCACTTTCTATCAAATGCCAGGGACTTGTTTGTTTATAGTTGAATAGTATTCCATGAAGTATATGTGCCACACTTTTTCAATTCATTCATCTGTTTGTGGACATTTGGGTTGGTTCCATGTCTTAGCAATCATAAGTAATGCCACAGTAAATATAGATGTACAAGTGCTTTTCCAACTAAGCATTCTCCTGTCTTTTGGATAGATACCCAGGAATGGAATTGCTGGATCCTATGGTAGTTCTATTTTTAGGCCTTTGAGGAACCTCCATATTGTTCTCCACAGTGGTTGGACCAATTTACCTTCCCATGAACAATGTAAGGGAGTTCTCCTTTCACCAAATCCCTGCCAGCACTTATCATTTTTTTTATCTTTGTCATTCTTATTAGTGTCAGATGGTATCTCACTGTGGTTTTGATCTGCATGTCTCTTATAATGAGGGATGTTGAGCATTTTTTCATATTGTTTTTGGCTGTTTGTATGTTTTCCTTAGAGAGTTATTCAGTTCATTTTCCCATTTTTTAATTGGGTTAATCATTTTCTTCTCGGTAAGCCTCTTGAATTCCCTGAGTATTCTGGTTATCAGTCCTTTATCTGATGCATAGTTAACAAAAATTTTCTCCCATTCTAAGGGTTGTCAATTCACACTAATTACTGTGTCCTTTGCTGTGCAGACACTTCTTAATCTGATATAATCCCACTTGTCTATTTTGGGGATTATTACCTGTGCTTTATGCATAAGAAGTCTTTGCCTACCCCAATGTCTCCCAGAGTTTCCCCAGTGTTTTCCACCAATAATTTTATAGTTTGAGATCTTAGGGGTTCAGATTCATCTTTTTGCAGGTGGATACCCAGTTTTTTCAACACCATTTACTAAAGATGTTTTCCTTTTCCTATTGGATTGACTGTATCCTTTGTCAAAGATCAGTTGACTGTATATTTTGGGGGTTATTTCTGGGGTCTCTACTCTATTCCATTGGTCCTCATGACTGTTTTTGTGTCAGTACCATGCTATTTTGACTATCACAGCTTTGTAACATATTTTGGGGTCAGGAAGTGAGATGCCACCCACTCCATTCTTTTTGCATAGGATTACTTTGGCAATACGGGGCTTTTTATGGTTCCAGATGAATTTGATGATTCTTTTCTAGATCTGTGAAGGATGTCTCTTGTAATTTTATAGGGATTGCATTAAACATATAGATTATCTTGGTTAGGGTTGCCATTTTGATTATATTAATTCTCCCAATCCAGGAACATGGGCTGTCTTTCCACTTCTTTGTGTCATTTTCTATTTCTTTTTTAAGATTTTCATAGTTTTCCTTAAAGAGGACTTTTTTTTTTTTTGAGAGGTTTTTCTCTATAGGGCACATGCGCTCGCCAGACAGACAGAGAGAAACATAGAGACAGAAAGCCAGAAATCACCCCCCAGGGGGGACGGTCATGCCGCAATCCCTTCTCCTCCATTCTGCCACAATCCCTTCTTCTCCATTCTCCTCTTGGGATCTTGGGCACGCACGCACACGCGCCCGGCGTGAGTTTTAAGCCACCGGGTCCGGGACACGAACCACGGTCAACTACGTGGGAGTCCAGTGATATAGCCATTACGCTAACTGCTGGTTCCTAAGAAGACTTTGACTTCCTTAGTTAGTTTCATTCCTAGGTATCATACTTTTTGTGACTATGGTAAATGGGATTACTTTCTCCAGTTCTGCATCTGTCTGCTTGTTGTTTGTAAATCGAAATGCTATAGATTTTTGTAAGTTAATTTTGTATCCTGTCACGTTACTGTATGCATTTATTACTTCAAGAAGTTTATTCATGGATAGTATTGGGTCTTCCATGTATACATTCATGTCATCTGCAAACAGAGATAATTTCAACTCTTCTTTTCCTATTGGAATGCCTTTTATTTCATTCTCTTATCTGATCACATTGGCTAGGACTTCCAGTACTATAGTGAATAGGAGTGGAGAGAGTGGGCAGCCTTGTCTTGTACCAGTTTTTAGTAGAAACGCTTTCAGCTTTTCCCCATTCAGTAACAAGCTTTGGCAAGTATGCAGAGAAATTAGAATCCTTATACATTGCTAGTAGAAATGTAAGATGGTGCAGATGTTGTGAAAACAGCTGGCAATTCCTCAGTAAGTCAAATATAAAATTACCATATGATCCAGTGATTCCACTCCTGGGAATATGCCCAAAGAATTTCAGACAGGTATTTAAACAAAAACTTGTACACTGATGTTCATAGCAGCATTATTTAGGATAGCCAAAAGGTGTAAACAACCCAAATGTCCATCAACAGATAAATGGACAAACAAAATGTGGTCTATCCATATGATGGAATGTTATTGAGCCATAAGAAATGAAATACTGGTACATGCTACAATGTGGATGAACCTTGAAAACATTTTGCTTAATGACAGAAACCAGAAACAAAAGGCCACATATTTACTGTATGATTCAACTTTAAATGGTTCAAATGGCAGGTTCTAGTTAGGTGTAGTTTTTAATTACCAGAGGGCACATGTACTTGTCAGAGAGAGACAAAGAGAGACAGAGAGAAAGCATCCTCCGATGGGACATGGTTATGCCACAATCTCTTCTCCTCATTTCTCCATCCTTTTGGGATTTAGGGCACACATGAACATGCACCTGGTATGTTTTTCAAGCGAGCAGGGTTGAGATTCAAACTACAATCAGCCATATGGGATCCAGCTCCCTTAACTTCTAGGTTACATGGCCAGCCCCAGTTGTATGTATTTTACCACAGTAATCAAAAGTTGAGAAAATGGAGATGACTTCTTGATAGGAGCTGAAGGGGGTAGTCATCAGGATAGGACAACAAGAATCCTATGTAAGTTTCTTTCCAAGGCCTAGGCTCTGATGGCTCCTGGTACAAAGACTTGAGAAGGCTCCTTTGGGTGCCCAACCCAGGCTTCTCAAGAAAAGACCCAGTGTCTGATCATTCAGCTGGAACTTCTGCCACAGGCCATGCTTTGGCTTTCCTAGTCCACTCTGTTGTTACCACTGCCCACTGTCTCTGACAGTGGCATCACAGCAAATGTCTTTCATGGGGTAGTAGTGAGAGCCTCCCTCACTCCCTCAGGCTAAAGGAGCCATTGGTAGGATGGCTCTGCACCAAGTGGGCCAAGCAACCAAACTAGTCACAAGGGCCCTTCAGAGGCTCCTTCTGCTCCCACTCCCCATGGGGCCCTGAACATGGTAACTTGTGATAGTGTGTTGGCCTTTGTCTCCAACCTGTTCTATGAACTGGGGCAGCTTCCTTTCTCCTTCTAGGCATCAGTTTCCCTATCTGGAAATGAAGGGATTTGATGAAATCTTAAAAATTTCCTTCCAGTGGCAACACTTTGGTCAGAAGAGCAGTTCTATTCTGGGATTTTGAATACAGTCTGCCTGGGTTTGAATTTGACTGTTGCCCTTTACTAAATACTTACTCTCCAGGCTACTGACTTCCTCTGAGCCCCAGTCTACTCATTAACAACCTAGGCATGATAACAAGACCTGCACTGAAGGGGCCGCTAGGACCAGGTCAGATACCCAGAGCGGGTCGGGGAGGAACCACTGACCTGGTGCCTAACACGTGATTAGTGCTCGGCACACGTTCTTTTTTTTTTTTTTTT
>NW_006209292.1:1271029-1284612 GCF_000334495.1 Tupaia belangeri chinensis | reverse complement strand
ACTCGCTAGAGAGACAGAGAGACAGAAAGCGAGAAATCCCCCCAGCCACAATCCTTTTTCCTCCATTCTCCTCTCAGGATATTGGGAATGCACACACATGCACCCAGTGTGAGTTTCAAGCCTCTGGGTTTAGGACTCGAACCGAGTTCAGCAACACAACCATTACACCATCTGGTGGTCCCCAGCACACATTCTTGATTGTCCTTAAATGTACCTAATTCCAGCAGGATTGCTACAAATGCTGACAAACTCAGCCCTGCAGCTGCAATGCAGGGGAGGCAGCCTCCCCTTCATCAGTTTTTTTGGAAGAATTCAATCAAAATCCATGACATCTTTCATGATGGGAGGACCTGGGCACTGGAGAGCCCACCACCTGCATGGGTCTCGAGACCTCGGAGGAGGTGTTAGAAAGGCCATTTTCTTGGCATCCGGGCATTTGGCTGGATTCTACATTCCCGGGGAGGCTGTTTCTTGATATAGAATTGATTATTCTAATCAAGGCACTTTAGTGCTCAAACTGTTAAATATAAATAGGTTAGAGCAGTGTGAAAGTGCGGCTGAAAGGAATTAAACGGAGCGGCTTTCCTGAGAGGAGTCTAAAATAAGCGTGCAGTTAGCGTGCAGAGACTGCAATAATAGAAACAGCAGGCTCTGACTGGCCCAGCCACTGCACACGAGGCTCCACAGGCCCCAAAGCAATCGCTCTTCCAAACATGATCGGAGGCTGCTGACAAACCTGCACTCCTGGGCCAGAATGAAATCTTTCCCAGTCTAGGGAATGCCACAAATGGGCAGGATAATAAACTGCAGAAAGGTGTCCATGGATCCAAACATGGACATCACTAAGGGTGCTCTGGGGCCTTTGGTAGTAGACTTGTGGGAATCCTTTTACCTGGAGTTCCCAGGCTTCCTTCAGGAGAAAAGACTGCGATACCACTATTAGGACTGTGGAACATATTAGGGAGCTCAAGGCTGCCTTGGACCTCACCAGGGGCGAGAAAAGGGAACTTACAGGAAACGGGGGACTACAATATGTAACACAGCAATAAGTAGCCCTGAGCAAAGATGTCTTGTGAGGGCAGTATCAGAAGTGAGCACACAAAATCCCTCTTCCCCTCACCTCCAATGGGTGCAAGTGAGAGACTGCATCTCATTCTCTTCAGTTAAGGAGATGGGGTGGTGACGTTTGAGAAGCTCTGTATGTTAGACTTCAGATGAACTTGACTCTCCGTTCCACCTCTGTTGTAGATTGAATTGTATACCCCCAAAATTCACATTTTGAAGTCCCAACCCTCATGACTTCAGAATGTGACCTGATTGGAAATGGGGCTATTGCAAATGTAATGAGTTAAGTTACAATAAGATCATACTGGAGTGGGGTAGCCCTAATCCAATATGACAGGTGTCCTTGTTAGAAGGGGAAATTTGGGCCCAGAGACAGAGACATAAGGAACACCATGTGAAGATTGGCACTATACT
This sequence comes from Tupaia belangeri chinensis, assembly GCF_000334495.1. Lineage (NCBI taxonomy): Eukaryota > Metazoa > Chordata > Mammalia > Scandentia > Tupaiidae > Tupaia > Tupaia belangeri. The sequence continues at coordinate 1,283,133 of NW_006209292.1, read as the reverse complement.
GCCACAGACCGAAGAACACCAGACATTGCCAGCCAACCACCAGAAGCTAGGGAGCATCCTGAAACAGACCTTTCCCTCAGAGTCCTCAAAAACCACTGGCCACTACCCTAACTGTGGATCCCCAGTCTCCAGAACTGGGGGATAACACTTCTGTCATTTATACCCCTAGTTTATGATACAACTAATAGTTATGGCAGCTGTAGCAATGAATATAATCTCGCTCAGAGCTTGGCCATCTGAGCAGGGTAGGCTGTCAGGGTGACCTGTTCTCTCTCTTGAGGTCCTGAAGAGGCCAGGCCATGGATGGCTGCCTCAGTGGCTGAGAGGACCATCGAGGGAAGGAGGATGTGCTTCTCAAAGGAAGACAACAGCGAATCAGCTCTTGCTGTCCAAGCTGAAGCCTTCCCTGGACCTCCACCACCTCCTTCTCTCCTCCTCAAAGCCCTAGAGGCTCACAGCCTTCTCCCACAGCTGCAAGGAAGATGAAGGGGGGTCATGGGGCTAATTGCTCAATCAGTGTCTGGCTGAGTAGCCACAGCATGGACTCAAGTCTCTCTCTCCTGATAGTGGGAGAAGCTCCCTCCCTCTCGACCACGGTGACTGAGATTTCAGAGGGTCTTTGATATGCAGCATCAGGAGGGCTTCTCCAGTTTTCTGAGCCAAGCCCCGGAGAGCTTAGCCACAGTGGCCCCATGAGGGCCTTCTGGGCTCAGGACTGTCTGGCACATGTGCCCATTCTGTGACTGAATGAGTGAGCATTCCAGTCTGGGCCATAGGGCCAGGAAGGCCCATGCTCTCCCTGGGCAGCAGAAGCAGCCAGACAAAGGCTTTCAAAATGGTGTTACCCAGAACAACATGTGGTTCCAGCCCACCTCCATTACTAGGGCCGCACCAGCTCCCAGTCCTCATATAGGTAGGTCTTGGAGTCTATGACCCCAAGCCAGGGTTTGAGCAGGGCCCACTTCCCTTCTGTCATCTGTTATCTTCACACAACTCCCTCAGATAGTTGTCATCCTCCCCAAGTATTAAAATCATCTGCTCGAGATCCCAGTGACATCATTAACGGTGAGGTCAACCTAGGGAGGTAAACGGGTTGGAAAGTCAAGTCCATCTGATGCCAAAGGCCCCTGTTTCCTTTTAACATGCCAATGCTTCTTGGATTTTTCTGCTGGATCTCTGTAACAAGAGAATGAGATGCAGAGCCCAAGGTTGGCAGCCTGGGGGCACAACATGAAGTGGCCCTTTTGACACCTTGTACTAGAGCTCAAAGATACATACAAAGTTTGCATTCTGGTCCAACCATGTTTGTTTAAATATGCTCACAAAATCTGTGCATTACCAGTGAAAACAACCCTTTTCCCCCAAGTTTAGAGTAAAATTGACCCTCAGGGAAGACAGGTCATAGGTTGTAGGCATCTTAGCTACAGAGGACTGTTATTGCATCAGGCTGCCAGTCAACACCATAAAGTATTTACCCCTCACCCCTGCCCCAGGGAGCAGGAGGACCTCCTACACATTGCCCTCAGTGCTCAAGCTCAAGTCACCACTCACCCTCCTCCACCCCAGAGCTGGTACCTGCTCTTCTGATTGGTCCCATGCCACCCCAGGAAGGCCCTATGTGTATTCCCTGCCCCTGTGAGGGCTCAGGGACTTGCACACCACTTCCAGGCAGTGAGTCAGACCCTATGAACACCTAGTGCCTGACAATGAGCCCTACCTTCCTCCATCTGGGGTGCCAGGGCTGTGCCTGGGGGGAATCAGAGGAAACGGATGGGACTGGCCTGGCTCATCTCTCCTGCCTTTGAAGAGATTCTAGATGAAGGATTGCTAACTCACTCTTTGGAGTATTTTACTGTATACTGGGTATTTGTATATGATGACAGGAAGTGATTCCCAGGTCATGAGGGTAAAAGATGCACTGTTACAGGATGGTAAGTGCCATGACTGAGATGAACTCAGAAGGCTATGAGCTCACAGAAAGGAGGCCATGCCGGGCCAGGGGAGGGGACAGAGGAAGAGGGTCACTCTTAAAGGAAGTGATGTCCATGACAAGGCTTGAAAGACCTCAGGATTCTGAGGAGAAAAAGCATTAGAGATGAAGCCAATGGCACGTGCTCCTGTGCTATGCTGTGTTGTGCTGACCTTTTGACAACCAGAGAATCTACTTCCCTTTGAACTAAGCCTCAGAGGGTGTACCCAAGTGGGTTTCCTGAGTCTCTGAACTGTCTTGCATGTGTGTTGCTCCATGACTGAAGGCTGTGGGCACCAGTAGGACCCCAGAAACAGCCTGGTAAAGGGAGAGCAGGAATCTAGAAGCACATTATTTGCCTTCTTTCCTTAAGCCTCTCTTACAGAAAGTGTGGACTGTGAGAACTGGGTCCTGGCGCTCTATTGGACAGGCCCTGGGATACGTGAATGGGTTCACCCTGTGATACTCGGAGGCCATAAATGATTGCAACTGCCCCTTGATGTCAGGAACTCAGTGCTGTCTCCAGTGCCTAGCTTAGTTCTTGGCACATAATGAGTGGCAGTAGATACTTGTTACACTGATAAATGAATGAGTGAGTGAGTGGGTGAGTGAATGGATGGATGGATAGCAATGATGGGGTGCCAGGCCAATGCCACATGCCCTCTCTGCATCACAGAGATAGCCACCTCTCCAGGGGGCCTTCATCCGAGGTTGCTGTGAAAGCAGACTCTACTGATTTTGCACTGCACCCTGACTTGGGCCCAGCTAAGGATCTATCTCACTAGCACTGACAAAGGAGCAAAATCCCTTCAGGTGGGCCCCCTCTGCCTGTAGCCCCAAACAATGCCCTTGTGGAAATCAATGTGATTCCTATGTCACCATGTGGTTGGGGGGAAACCCAGTGCTTGGTGTGGGCCCCTAACCCAGGCCTGGCACTAAAAATGTGTTCCAGAAACAGGTCTTGAGTGTTCTTAGTAACCAAAGGGCACCAGTGTGTGTCAAGTCTAGAAGGTGAGACAAGGACAGGACGGATGAAAGAGAGGTGAGGTCACTGGCCAAGAAGGGCCAACATGAGAGAGGGAGGATGAGGTAGGTCTGGGGCAGACCCAGCTGCTTAAAGCAGCTATCCAGGCCAGAGTCTGGTTAGCCTAGGCTCTCCAGGGCTGCCAGTCAGGGCTTCTCCAGGAGGAGAGAGCTTATATCTTGGGCTGCTTTGGTGCTCATACACAGGCATGTAAAAGCAGGCATAGGGCATTGCAAGCTGAGGAGGATCAATGCCAGGAAGGCCTGATGAAGGTCAGGAAAGGCTTCGTGAGGCTTGGCTGTCTCAGTGTGACAGATGATACACAGCAAAAGCCAGGAGGCTTGCACCCTGCCCTCCCAGAGCAGCTCAGAGCAGACCTGGAGCACACCAACTCGGACTGTGGGGATCTGGCTTGTCATTCTGGGGCCTGAGTCATGTCTCTGAGAAACTAGTAGAATCTCCCAGAAGTCCTGTGCCTCCCTGGTCCCTGAAGACTCCACGGTCTGGCTCACTGAGGCCTACTCTCTACTCCTGCATTCCAGAATGCAGGCCCTGGCTGGAACACTACCCAAATCATTCAAGGAGGTGGGAGAAGGAAGAAGGTGGTCAGGCAAGTGGCAGGAGAGTCCTCGATCTAGGAATGCTCTGAAGTGCAGGTGAGGGAGCTTGGACTTGAACCGTATGACTTCATGGCCGAGGAGTTTTTCTTTTGCTATCTTTATTTCTCTTATTTTTTATTGTTTAATTTTCCACAGGGTCTGTGCACTCACCAGAGAGAGACAGAAAGAGAGAGAAAGTGAGAAAGCATCCCCCAGGAAGGATGGCCACAGTGCAACCCTCTCTCCTCCATTCTCCTCTCTGGGTTTTGGGCATGCATGTACAGTGCCCAGCATGTTTTTAAAGCTGCCAGGACTCAAACTGCAGTCAGCCATTTGGGATCCAGCCACCCTCTAAACACCACGACACAGGCTGGCGTAAGATCAGTTCAGATCTGTTCTCTAAAAAGGTCTCTCTAGTATCAGGAGGTGTGGCTGAAGGCTGCATTAATTAACACATGGATTCATCTCTAGTGCTTCCAAAGGAACTGGAGACACGGTTCCATTCAGAGGAGACCTGGGCAGAGAGGACCCTGCAGGCCTGAGCAGGGCCAAGGACCAGTCCAGTCTTGACAGATTCCGGTTTGGGACTGACCTGAAGACCTAACTGGGCCCTGTCTTCTAATGGAGGTGGCCTTCCAGGGCCAGCAACAGCCTGAATGCTGTGGGACCTTCCCTAAGAAGAGACAGTGGCCGTGAAACCTCATTGGTCTTTCTGAGGCCTCCAGAAGGCCTTAGGGAACAATGAGGACAAGCAGAAGCAACACTCTTCTAAACATGCACCCACTAGTCAGCACTAGGCTCTGGACAGCTCTCCATGCTGGGGGCCTGCAGTAGTGCTCCCTGGAGCGGCTACATGCACCTCCCAGCAGAAGCTGTCATTTGCCAGTTCTATTGCAGAATGGAATGTGAGCTCTTTCACACTTTGTCTGTGTACCAGCCCCACAAGTCTCTTGGAGTTACCTGGATATGAAAGACCACAGGAGACTCTAATCACAAATTTTATGGACACTGGCTCACAGGGTGTGCAAACAACCGGTACTAGATTCAGTTCCTTCCCTCAGTAGGGACAAATGCCAAGAGAAGACCTCAGAGCAGGATGGTGGGCCTTCATGCAAATGGAGTGGGCACCTGTGCCAGAATTCAGGGAGGCCTGGTGTGAAGCTTCCTGCTATCTTCTTGCCTTTGCTTAAAACTGAACCCTGGGCTTGCCGTCCTGAGACCAAATGGCTATTTGGTAGAGAGGACCACTGAAAAATGGATGAAATTCAAGTAGCATGACATTAACCATTCGAAGTGTAGGTTCAGTGGCATTTGGTACAATCCCAATGTTGAGCAATCAACATCTCTATCTAGTTCCAAAACATTCCCATCACCCAAAAGAAAACACAGTATCTATTAGGCAGTTAATCCCCATCCCTCTTCCCAGCCCCTGGTAACCACCATCCCCCCCCCATCTGTTTTCTGCAGCTATGGGTTTGCCTGCTCTGGATATTTCATGAAAGTGGAATCATGTGACATGTGGCCTTTTGCATGTGGCTTCTTTCACTTAACAAAATGGAGTGTGAGTGTATGTGCGTGTGCGTGTGTGTACGATTTTTTTTTAGACAAAGCCTCACCGTGTCAAGATTCTCCTGCCTCAGCCTCCCAAGTAGTTGGGACCACAGGCAAATGCCACTAGCCCCAACTCTTTCAGACATTGTCCCACTGTGTCACCTAAACTGGCCATGAGCTAGTGACCCACTTGCCTCAGCATCCTCAGTAGCTCAGACTATAGCCACCACACCTGGATTGTGGGAGTGTACCAGAAATCAGCCCAGATCTCCCATGTGGCCTCAGCCTGCTAAGTAGCAGCATTCAGCATGTGCTCCCACGGCTGAGTCCCACTCAGCACTGTGCAAGCGTTAGCCATGTCATAATATGTGCAATGGACCATAATCTGCTGCATGGCAATAGCATTCGTCAGCAATTGATGGCCATTCAGGTTGCTTCCACCTCTTGGTTATTGTAAATGGTGCTGTTATGGACATTGGTGTACAAGCTTTTGTTTGAATTCCTGTTTTCAGTTTGGGGGTGTCCATACTTAGGAGTGGAATTGGTAGGCATGTAGCAAGTCTATGTTTAGTTTTCTGAGAAAACTCTGAAGTGTTTTCTGAGGGCTGTCCTTGGAAAAGCCCATAGAGTGTCTGTGTGGTGATGCCTGCTGCTGTGCCCAGAAACCAAAGTCCAAGTGACCAAGATCTGTAGCCTACAGGCTCTACCATGTCCCATCCTACAGCACAGGAGAGCCAAGCCTGGCAGCTGGAAGAAGCCCCAGCATCACCAGTCCTCAACAAACCATCTCCTTCTCCACCACCCTTGGTGATGAGCACCTGAGCGTGTAACCTGAAGGTTCATTTGAAGAGGTCCAATCCCCAGGCTGTTAGCTCAGAGTCTTGTCTGCAAATCGCAAAGGGACAAAAAGAATTAGGAATGTCAAGGCTATATGGACTCTCTCAAGGGGCTTCTACAAGCAGAGTTGTAAGGGGGAGTCCATGCTCCTGGGGTGCCTCATCATGCTTGCTCACCTCCCTTCAAACACCTACTTGAAGTAGGTGTCCTTGTCATGGGCCAAGCCCCTGCTATAGGTCCCATGGAGGAAGGACCAATGCTCTGAGCCCAAACCTACATGATTGGAGATCCATCCTTTGGATGGTCCTGACAGCCTCTTCCCCTCAGTGCCAGACTGCATTCCAGGTCTGATGGGTCAAGACACATGTCCCAGCCAGTACAGACCTTCTCTGTGCCAGGCTCTGGACTGGGAGCCAAGGATTCCATGAAAATAGGCACTCAAACATTGACCCAATCTCTGGGTATTTGGAACTTACCATGTGCCAGGGGCTGGATGCTGGAGAAATAGCCCAGAACTGGCCAAGTATGACCCCTAGCCTCTTGGGACCCATAGTTAGGAGAGATGTACAAGACAAAAGAAAAACAGACACCACAAGATATGACTTCACACCTATTAGGATGTCTGGAATCAAAATGACAACTAATACAACAAGTGTTGGTGAAAATGCAGAGAAGTTCCAACCCTTGTGCATTTTTGGTGGGAATGTAAAAGGATGCAACCACTTCAGAAAACAATTGTGGTTGTCCAAAAAGTTAAACACCGAGTCACCATTGACCCCACAATTCTATTCCTAGGTATAGACTCCAAATCAGGAGTTCTGAAGTCTAGGGCCACATGCTGGTACTGTCTGTGGCTTGGCGTACCTCCCCAGGATACACAGTGGGGGTGTGTGGGGGTTGGGCAAGGGAGTGAGCATTCATCTGTATTTACAACCACCCTCCTTCTCACACACTGCCATACCACCTCCTGTTGGATCGGTGACTGTATTGTTTTCTCATGAGAGCATGAACCCTATTGTGTCATAGTTTCATTGTAGATTGCAATGTGGTAGTGGTAGAAATGGGGTGCACAGTGGATGTGGTGTATTTGGGTCATTCTAGAATCAACCTCTCCCCACTAAGTCCATGGAGGGATTGTTTTCCATGAAGCCAGTCACTGGTGCCAGGAAGATTGGGGACCACTGCCACAAATAAATGAAAACATAGGTCCACACCAGAACATCTATGTGAATGCACATAGAAACAGCACACACAACAGCCCAAGGGTGAAAACAACCCAAATGTCTATCAATTGTGAACAGACAACAATGCAGTATTATTCCTCTGTAAAAAGGAGCGAAGTGCTGACACAGGCCACAACTTGGATGAACCTTGAAAACATTCCTCTAATTGAAAGGAGCCAGACACAAAAAGCCATGGATTGTGTGACTTTATGACATGGACTGTCTAGAGTAGGCAAACCCACAGACAGAGAACGCACAGTAGTGCTTGCCGGGGCTGGGAGAAGGAGTGTGGAGTGCCCGCTTATGGGGCTCAGGGCCTCCTTTCCATGGAGATGAAAATGTTTTGAAACTAGATAGTGGCGATGGTTGCAGAACATTGTGAAATACTAAGTGCCACCAAGTTCTACACTTAAAAATGGTGGATATTATCATTTGTAAACTTCATCTTTTTTTTTAAAGGAATTATTTATTTAACTTTATTTATTCATTCTTTTATTTTAATTTGACCAGAGACAGAGAGAGAGAGAGGGAAAGTAAGAAAGAAAGACACCAGGTCCAGGACTCAAACATGGTTGGCCATGTGGGAATGTCCAGCGCCTTAACCACCATGCCACCAGCTGGCCCCTGTAAACTCATCTTAATACAAAGCAAATATATCACCCAACTTAGACTATTATCAGTGCTGTGGAGAAATTGGGAAAGAATAACAGGGGTGGGTGGGGGGTTGACTTTAGTCAGGTAGGTCAATAAAGGCCTCTTCAGGGAGGTGACATTTAAGCTAAGACTTGGAAGTAATGAGCTAGTCATCGTTCTCATCCCAGAAGTGGGGTGGGAGCACTCTACTCTCCACAGGAGGAAAGTGACTTGGATACAGTCTTCACAATCTGAGGGGAACACAGATCTGCTGAGAGAAGTGAAATAACTGCTTTGACAAGGATAGGCACCAGGCTTCATGGAATGCTAAACTCTGTCTACATGAGGCAGTGAGGCCAAGGACTCTGCAGGTGACCTCTGGGGTAGGTCTTGAAGAATGGGTAAGAGTTAGCCAGGGAAAAAAAAGGGAAGGGGGAAGCCGTAAATGTTTGAAGTCAAGAGGGTGCCCCTACCTGAGAAAGAGCATCACCTCTTGGTCCCCAACCCGGGTCCAAGCCAGATTCAGTTGTGCCACTGCCAACTTGCTGATTGGCAGGTGGCATCTGTGGGGAGTCCTTGCCATGTTGGTGTGTTGGAGCAAATCAGGAAAAGGAAGGGAGGGCAAGTGCAGGTCTTTCTAGACCATCTCTTCCCTTTATGTTCAGGAAGCCTAGGGACAGGGAATCCAGGTGAAGAGGCTGGGCCCATGTTCATAACCTGCAAATATGCTGTGTGTAATTGTTTTGTAGGTTGTTTATTATTTCCATGAGTGACAGAGACATACAGAGAGAGATACAGGGGGAGGGGTCAGAGAGAGAGAGGGAACTCCCAACAGGGTTTCAATGCTGCAATTCACCTCCAGTCCCATTCAGCCCTGGGTCATGAGCATACTTGTGCCTGGTGTAATCAGAGAGGTCTCTGGACATGAACCCAAAACCTTCCCATGTGGGTCAGACTCATAAAGCATTGCATTTTAGAGCTTTGCCGCCTTTCGGCCCATGCGATGTGTGTTTTGGGTGTGTGGCTAATCCTACTGTCTCATTCCTGTGCAGGCCTATAGACAGAGTCCCTCACAGTCACCTGTGCAGAGGGTTCTGTGAGACCTTGACCTTGGTGCACACATACAGCCACTAGGCCCATGCTATGGGGTAGCACATGAGTTGCTGGCCAAAAATGTTGGTCAATCTTTATGCTCTTAGGCCAAGAAGAACATCCTCAGAAGTCCCTTTGCCTACAGCAAGTACATGCAAGCAAGTGATGCATGAACTCATCACTAACAAAAGGGAGCCCCTGGAGGCCGGCAGGTGGCAGGGCAATTGAGATGTTGGATCCCACGTGGTCCACTTCACAGTTCGCATCCTGGACTACTTAGCAGCTTGAAAATCATGCCAGGGTTGTATGCGTGCATGCCTAAAACCCCAGGAGGAGACTGAGGAGAAGGGATTTTGTCATGGGCCATCCGCCTCTGGAGTGATTTCTCTCTCTCTCTCTCTGTCTCTCTTTGGCGAGTACATGTGTCCTTTAACAAAAAACAAACAAACAAAAAACACACCCAAAACAACCCCCACAGAGAGCCACTAGAGAGAGCCCAGGGATCACTGTCTAACCCCTAATTTAACACATGACAAAACTGTAGCCTAGAGCAGAGATCAAGAAAGCCATCTATCACAACAGTCACAGAGCAGAATGTCCTGGTAGAGTTTCAGCACTGAATTCAGAGATAGCTGAGATGGAACCATCACCTCACCATTCACCTGCACAAGGCTTTTCTCTGTCTGGGCCTCTGTTTTCCCATCCAAAGAATGAAAATCATAATGCAGCCTGTCAGAGTCCTTGTGAGGATTAGTGGTTGTGTAATATGAAAAACCAAAATTAAGACATTGAACTATCCTTTCTTTCTTTCTTTTCTTTTCTTTTCTTTTTTTTTTCTTTTTTCTTTTTTTTTTTTTTTTTTTTTTGGATGTCTGTTTCCTAGTCTATAGCTCTGGCCACTTGTCTATGTGGCCTTTATATCTGGGGCATTGGAGTAGCCCAGCAGAACCTTACCCTCCCAAGGGGCAAATGGCCACTGAAGATCCCAGTTGGGTGGGACACCGGGTAGTGGGCAGTAACTGCCATCAGAAGGAGCACTGCAGAGAAAATGGAAGGAGCCGCTTGTCCACTGGTCAATCACCCTTTCAGAATTCAGGCAGCTCTGGCTCAACATCAATGGAGCAAGGCCGAGAGCTGAAATTCACTGGTCTGCTGTCTCTGAGTGACATGGAAGGCTTTTTCTATGCACAGAAAACACGACAACCCATGCCATTGTTCCAACATCAATTCAAAGCACTTTCGATCAGAGCGGCTCCCTCCCACTCCACCGGGCAAGGTTGGTTCCCTTACAATCACCAGAGGCTGGCCAATCTCCAGTTCAGCTTGCCAGAGAAAATGCAGGGAGTCCAGTTACATTTGGGTTTCAGATAAACAACGAATAATTTCTTAGTGAACGTATGTTCCAAAGGCTGCACGGAACATACGTAAACTGCAACACCATTCGTTATTTAACTGACATTCAGATTTAATTGGGTATCCTGTACCTTTATTTGCTAAAACTGGAAACACTAGCTCCAGCCAACTCAGGCAGGAGTTAGGCCGCCTGGCCACAAATCTGGGTTACTAGGCAAATCACAGGGGGTGGGGGCAAAGGCTGCCTGAGCTCAAGCTCCAGCTCTGCCAGACCGCCAGAAGCAGCCATCTTGTGGACAGCCCCCAAATCAGGAGGCAGGCAAGCGCACAGAATCCTGTCACACTGGGCCTTGGAGGCAGCTGAAGGGAGCAGATCCCTCTGCCCTGCTGATTCTAAAAGCGACTGGTGTCAGCAAGGGTACTTTTCAAATTCCTGTCCCAGACTGCTAGCCCCGCCCCCTGCCCATCAGCATCCTGCAGATGCAGGTCTGCCCACTTCTGGACCCGCTGCTGGCCATGGGAGGCAGAGCGCACTGGCATGGTCACACGTTTTCCTGAATGCCCACTGTACCCCAGGCTGTCCTCAAGGTCTCAGACAGGGAGAGATGGGGGAAAGTAGAGAAGATGCATCCCCTATCCTTCAGGAGCCTCAAAGCTGCCTTTTGCCAAGGACCGTCCTATGTAGATGCTTCCTATGAGTCACTATGTTCAGGCCTTGTAAGAATTCCAGGGTAGTTAGGATCAACCCGTTCTACACATGCAGACAGAGAGGCTCAAAAGCACAAACAAGGAAGTAGGGGGCAGTGGGTTTCAACCAGGTTTTTCAGCTGCGGACATCCAAGGGAGGGAGGGGCCTCTGCCTTTGGTGGAAAGGGGTAGGAGGCTTCTTAGAGGAGGAGGCAAGCCTTGTACCAGGGTTTGCGGAACTGGGGCCTGGAGGTATGCAGAGGGGACCCCAGACATACTCATGGAGTGGTGTGCATGACAACTCTGCTGGATGACACTAGGACAAGGTTTGTTTTACTGGTATTCAGCCTTAGACACCCCCTGCCACCACAGAAGTAGGTGCTGGAGTCATTTGGCTTGGGCACTGCCAGCTCTGGCCTCTCCACGGCCAGAACAAGTCTCCTCTCTCACAGCCCTGCGCTGGAGAACTGTCACAGCCTGTTGGATGGAGACATGGGCAGTTGGAAGTGTTGCCCCAAGGGGCCAGTCTTGACCTTCAGCAACAAGTGCCAGATTCATTCATTCTTCCATTTGTTTCTTCAGCACCAAACACTTCCCGTGCAGCTGCCAGCTCCTGTTTAGGTGCCTGATGGGTCCATAGTGAAGGCATTGGGGCCCCGGGCTAACCAGCCTCCAGGGTTCGGACACTCCTGCCACTCTTTCAGGCTCCAGCTATGTGGGATCAGGCAGCAGGAGGTGATCAGAAGCGCACCCTGACCCAGCACGAGTGTGGATCTGGCGTGCATGGCTGGCCAACACCCACCCAGAAGGAGAGGGTGGCCACTCTGTGTGTCCGAATTCCCCCAGGCCAGCCTGCTTGTGAGGGAGTGTCCTGTTCCCTCCGAACTTGGCTTCAGGGGGAGTCCCAGCCGGGTTCCTGGCAGGCCCCACCCTGCCGGCTCCCACCCACGCAGCGACCGGCCTGGCTGGCTGACTAGCCAAAAGCTCTGCCCTCCTAGGCGGAGCTTGTGCGAGGCGGGCTCCGCGACCGCAAAGCCCGGGTGCTTCGCTGGCGGCTCTCAGGCCCCTTCCCGCTCACCCGAGCATTGGCCAGGCCCCCAGCACATGGCAGATTGGCAGATGCGGGGCGGCCGCTG
>NW_006209292.1:1231662-1270881 GCF_000334495.1 Tupaia belangeri chinensis | reverse complement strand
CACCCCCCTCCCCCAACTCCCTTTGCCACCTCCGGGGTGCTGGGGAATGCCAGCCTGGGCCACCTCCGCCACCGCTGGCCCTCGCTGACTTTCCAGCCCACTGCCTCTCCTGCCCCCTGCAGCCGGCCTTGCTCCACTTGGCCCTGGACCGAGGTCGGCGCTCACTTCCCTTCTCAGTGAGCTTCGTTCTCCTTTCCCTCAGCCAGTTGGCAGCCTCCTCCAACAGAGAGGGCCTCCCTTCAGCTGTCCTCCCTGCGTCTCAGGCCCTCGGTCACTGCCCTCAGACTCCTGGCCTCTGGGAGAGGGGGACAGGCATCTCTGAAATGTTACACAAGTGGAAAAAGAGGCCCACAGCAGGAACCCCCAAAGGCCTGGTCAACTCCAAAGGTGAAGTACCCATTCATGCACCCCGTGTTCCCTGAGCAGCTTGGGTGTGCTGAGCACCTGCTGGGGTGGCACCCTGCTGGGCTGCTGCACAGAGCCATGGCCTTTAGCACCCCCTGTTCCTTTGCACAAAGCCAGATACTAAGCTTTTCCTTTGACAGTCAGACCCATAGTTGGCTGTGACCAGGGGTATTGGCTCATTGGTTTCAGCTTGTGCTCACTCAGCAAGCCATGGTAAGCTCACCCCACCTGAGTTCTCAATTCTGCTGAGCGTTAAGGAGGAGGAGAAGTTAAGGGCTCCAGTCCCAGCCCTCCGGAGGCTCAAAGCACACTGGAGAATCAGACGGGAAATGCCGTAATAACACTAGAAGCCAGTGAGGACTGTGCCTCAGGATGACTGTGGGCACAGAGGCAGAGGCAGTCTGAGTTGGCAGGGTCCTGCAGAGAGCAGGAGTGGAACCATTTACTGACAAGGGTGGGGAAGCTCTGATTTGTTTACTAACACCATCCTGGTCTCCAGCCCAGACAGGGGCCTGACTTGCCATCCTGTGCAAACACCAGTGGGAGTGAATCACTGGGTCGTGGTGGAGAGTAGGGAGTGGGAACAGAGTTGCCAAATTAAATATGGAGTTGGAATTACAGACAAACAGATCATTTTGGTATAAGTCTATCCCAAATATTGCATGGGACACACTTATACTAAAAACTGCATTGTTTACATGAAATGCAATTGTAACTAGGTGACCTGTACTTGTATTTTCTAACTCTGGTAATTTTGAGGACTGAGGTGTGGAACTGGACTGATGTGGACTTGTCTTGGAAAAGCAGGGGTCCCCTGGACCAGAGTTCCTAGCCAGGTGCTCCCCTCAGATGCAAACGTGTCTTGGAGGAGTGGATCCAGCCTGTTGTACACTTAACTCTGCAGCAGGAGCAGAAGCTGCCCGTGGGATGGGGAGGAATAAAGGAAGTAGGTGAGTCCAGTCCGAGGAATAAAGGTGGAGGACTAGAGGCTTCCTGGAGACAACTTCTAAAGGGACTCCAGACCTGCCCACCACGGTCCATTGCCCTGGGATCTCTGTGCTATGTCCCTGGCTTGGGAAGGTGGTGGCTGCCTGCTTCCACTGGGGTGGAGGAGTGCAAAGGGGAGAGAGCCAAGAAGGGCAGAGCTAGAGCCTGGCTTTGGTCAAGCTGAGGAAGGAAGTCTGGGCCTGAGCTGGTTCAGTCCCCACAGCAACTCTGCCAGCTCCCACGAGCAAGCATGACCCCAGGAAATGCTGTTGTGAGCTGCTGCTGCCAGAGACTGAGCCTCCTCCTAGTGGGAACCTTGGTTCTTGTGCCTCATCTTTGTTCCCTTTGGTCTGAGGCTCCCTGGGGAAAACCTGTCAGGGTTTACCTACAAGTTTTGTGGGAAGTCATATCTAAAAGACAGTTGTCTGTGCTTTTCCCATATCGGGGTGTCTCAACCAAGGGTTGGCACACCACCATGCAGCAGGCCAACAGCTGTCTACCTGCCCCAAAGTGCCACAATGGAGAGAAGGGACATGGGCAGCAGACGGTGGGCACTGAGGCGCAAGGCCCAGAACACACACGGTGTATAGGTCTGCAGAATCCCAGGACTGCGTTTTGCCTAAGCATGCTGCTCACTGCAAGTACGAAGTACATTTCAAACTGGCAATGGTTTTGTTTGCTTTTTCATAAGTTAGAGGCATTTGGGGGAAATTGCTTGAAAAGTCCGATGGCTCCTGAAGCAAGCACCCCACAGGGATTTTGAATAGCGCTTTCTTTTAGTTCTCATAAATCTGCCATAGGCATTGGAGGCCTGGGGAGCGGCCCATTGGTCCTGGACATTAATGCAAAATGAAGAGGCAGTCGCGGAATGTGGGTTGTGAGCCTCACGGCCATTGCTGCCGAAGCTCACCCTCTGCAGAGCGCATTGACAAACAGGGGCTGTGGCGGGCAGGGAGCAAGTGGAGGCTTCAGAATCCACCAGCTTTGGGCTCAAATCTCTGTGCCTCTCAGAGCTATGCGACCATTGGAAAGTCCCCACACACGTCTGAAATGAGTAGGGTGATCCTCTTTATCTTGCAGGGCAGTCATGACAATCCCATAATCTAATACATGGGAAGGTAAGACTTACGTGGTGCTCAAGAAATGGACACTCTTGGAAGGGAGGGAGTAAATCAACAGCCCTGAAACCACCAGGTGTGGGAGTTGGGCTAGGGACAGTCTGTACACACAACCGCCACTCTCCACACTTGACTGAGAGAGTTCTCTGGAGTTTGCCTACAACAGCTCCCTCTGTTGGAACAACCAAGACCCTGGTGGCACGGACTTGACTGCACCCCATTTCCTGTAGGCCTGTTGGAGGCTGTGAAACAGAGGGGGCAGAATGAATTGCATGGGAGGAGGAAGAGGAGTGGGCACTGTTCTGGTTAATGCTTGCCCACGAAGATGGGTGCCAGCCAGCCTGAGTATGCAGAAGGACCCGAATCACCACTGCAATTGGGCTATGCAAGACATGCTGTCTGGGGAGTGGGAGACAAGGAATGGTGCTGACTTGCCCTTCTCTAGTCTAGGTTTCTCCTAACAATAACAACCTTTTAAGCTCACACTGGCCTTTGCTGGGCAGGTGAAAAAGAGGCCAAGGCAACAAGAAAGCAGCATTTCGCACTGCAGCGGGCTAGTGCTAGAGTATGCCGGTAAGTGTGCGCGAACTCTGCTTCTGAGAGAAAGCTGAGAGTCCGGGAAGCCTGGACACGAGATCTCCTAGGGCAGTCAAAACAAACTGCCACCAAGTCGCCTTAAAACAATGGAAATGTTTTGTCTCACAGTTCTAGAGGCTAGAAGTCCAAAACCATGGTGATGGGAGAGTCATGCTCTGTCTGAGGACCTTTGGGGAGGCTCTTTCCTAAGCTTCTGGCAGGCCCATATGATCCTTGGCTTGTGGCTGAATCATTACAACCTCTGTCTCTGTCGCCATTGCATCTCTCTGTGTCCTCTCCCCTTCCTAGAAGAACGTCAATGTTTGGATGAAGGGCCATCCTAAATCCAGGGTCATTCATCTCAAGATCCTGAACCCGTTCCATCTGCACACACCCCACTTACTTCTAGGTTCTAGGTAGACATGTGTTTTGGAAGGAGACCCTATTCAGCCCACTACATGTTCCTAACTAAATCCAGTGCCATTGTGGGAGTTTCAGAAATAATCTTTACAAAAGGACTTCAGAAAGTTCATGGAAAAATGGAATAAAAGTATAAGTTTATTTTGGTGCAAAACTTTGAAATCCATGCACAGTTTTGTTTGTTTGTTTGTTTTATGTTTTTATAATATGCACTTTTCAGGGTCTGTGTGAGGACTTCTCAGATTCTATTTATGAGGATCTTGTTGATTGTAAAAAATGTGCTACAAAGTGGTTTCCATTTGTGGTCACCAAATTCCCTTCCACAGAGGTAAACCACAGAATCACGCTCTAGCTCACTGCTGTCCCTAAACAGTGCCAGGTAATAGTTATTGGGTGGATGAATGAATAAAATGAACTTTATAGAATAGTCTAATGGACTTTCCTGAAGCTAGGCCCACAGTTCCAGATTTTTCCAACTTCTAACAAAAGTGAAAGGCATCTTTCTGACAAATCTGACAGGTAAAAAAGCAGCCCGAGCTGAGCTCCAGTCTGCCCTGCTCACCCTCTGGACAGCCCAAAGGCATTTCCTGGGACACCACTGGACCGTCGAGTTCCAGACAGCCAGGTGGAAACCCCTGTTGGAGGTCAGTGATCAAAGGCAAATGAGATCTTCCAGTACTGGTGATATGTCATGCCCAGCACAAAGCATTAGCATACAAAAGGACTTCAGAAAGTTCATGGAAAAATGGAATAAAAGTATAAGTTTATTTTGGTGCAAAACTTTGAAATCCATGCACAGTTTTGTTTGTTTGTTTGTTTTATGTTTTTATAATATGCACTTTTCAGGGTCTGTGTGAGGACTTCTCAGATTCTATTTATGAGGATCTTGTTGATTGTAAAAAATGTGCTACAAAGTGGTTTCCATTTGTGGTCACCAAATTCCCTTCCACAGAGGTAAACCACAGAATCACGCTCTAGCTCACTGCTGTCCCTAAACAGTGCCAGGTAATAGTTATTGGGTGGATGAATGAATAAAATGAACTTTATAGAATAGTCTAATGGACTTTCCTGAAGCTAGGCCCACAGTTCCAGATTTTTCCAACTTCTAACAAAAGTGAAAGGCATCTTTCTGACAAATCTGACAGGTAAAAAAGCAGCCCGAGCTGAGCTCCAGTCTGCCCTGCTCACCCTCTGGACAGCCCAAAGGCATTTCCTGGGACACCACTGGACCGTCGAGTTCCAGACAGCCAGGTGGAAACCCCTGTTGGAGGTCAGTGATCAAAGGCAAATGAGATCTTCCAGTACTGGTGATATGTCATGCCCAGCACAAAGCATTAGCACCCATCCCTACAGTTAACTCTGTAAGGTTATGTAGCTTTTTATTTCACTCCACAAATATTTCTTGAAAGTCAGCCTACACCATGTATTCTACTAGAGAAAGCGATCATTCTCTTGCAAGCTGGGGTAATGAAAATGCTTTAAGAGTGAGGAAATAACCTTTCGATTAAAGAGATTCCATTGTTTTTAAGATACAGATTTTGCTTTCTTTGATTTCCAAAAAGAAAGTGCAATAAAAAAAAAATTAAAGATATCTTTGTAATGTGAGGAGAGAAAAAGCACTGTTGTATCTCTGGACCAAATTGAAGGGCTGGACTGCCAGGTTTACCATTTTGAAACAGGTCATGCTATACTCTGGCTTACCGACTATAAACTTCAGGATAGTTTAGACTATTCAGTGTGCCATTCTTTTATGGCTATAACCATCTTCTGCCTCAGTATAAGGGTTGAATTGTGTACCTCCTCCCAAAAAATCAAAGTCTGAGTCCTAGTACATTTGAATGTTACCTTATTTGGAAATAATGTCTTTTTAGGTAATCAAATCAAGAAAAGGTCACTAGAGTGGGGCCTACTCTAATATTACTGGTGTCCTCATTAAAAGAGGAAATTTGGACACAGACAGCCACCCACACAGAAAGACCACTCTGAATAGACTAAAATTACAAGATGGCCACAAGCTGAAGAACCACCAGAAATTAGCAGAGAGGCCCACATCAAATCCTATATATTCCTAGTGCCTTCAGAGAGAGCATGGCCCCACCAACATCCTAATTCCTGATTTCAAGCTTCCAGAATGGTGAGATTACTTTCTGTTGCTGAAGCCACTCGGTTTCTGATGCTTTCTTCTAGCAGCTCTGGCAAACTAATCCACTCACCTTGAATCCCAGTCTCTCCTCCCATTCCCAGTCCTTCACACTAACTACTCTCTTTCCAAAATGCTTCCTCCATGCTCACCATTGCATACTTTTGCTAGGGGTATAGCACATACCAGTTGACCATGGACAGCCCCAACTAA
Organism: Tupaia belangeri chinensis; assembly: GCF_000334495.1. Taxonomy (NCBI): domain Eukaryota; kingdom Metazoa; phylum Chordata; class Mammalia; order Scandentia; family Tupaiidae; genus Tupaia; species Tupaia belangeri. Next base: position 1,265,022 of record NW_006209292.1, on the reverse strand, counting down.
TGTCTGTTGTTCCAGCGTAATACAATGAATAGCACCCTCTTTCGAAGGTGTCCTGGTTTGGACCGTATAATCTGTGATCAACCTAGCTTTGGTCTGTTCTGTACCAAATTCAGCTTAGAATGATCTTCCTCTCATTTTCTACCTGGTAGACATCTACTCGTTGGTCAAAGTCTGTTCCTGACACCATAACTACTGAGAAACATACTTTACCTCACCCAAGAGCTCATCAATTCATTCTCTGAGTTGCCACAGCAATTTATACCTCTCTAGCCTACAACTCTTACCACTTGACCTAAATGAAAGAGCTAACTAAAACTATAAAACTCCTAGAAGACAACATTATGGCAAACCTTCATGACCTTTTGGATTTGATGATGGTTTCAGAGATATGCACCAAACATTTAAGTGATACAATAAGAAAACAGATTAACTGAACTTCATTAAAATGAAAAACTTTTGTATTTCTATAGAAACCTTACAGAAAGTGAAAATGCAACCACATAATGGGGGAAATGTATAAAGAATGCCTAAAATTCAATAATAGACCAATTGCTCAGTTTTTTTTAAATGGGCAGAATATTTTATTAGATTTATTGTAAAATGATATATGAATGGTCAGTAAGCAAATGAAAGCATGCTCAACTTCATTAGGACATGCAAGTCAAAATCACAGTGAAATGCCATTTCTCACCCACTTGAATGACTATAGTAAAAACAGACAGGGGCTGGCAGGCGGCATCGTGGTTGAGGTGCTGGACTCTCACATGGCTGAAGGTGGCTTGCTTTCTCACTTTCTCTCTCTCTCTGGTCAAATTAAAATAATAATAATAATAGATAAAAATAAAATAATTCTTTACCATAAAAAGAACAGATGGACAATGGAGCCAGCAGATGGCATAGCAATTACATTGCTGGACTCCCACATAGTTGACTATAGTTCAAGTCCTTAACCTGGTGACTTGAAACTCATGCTGGGCATATGTGCGTGTGTGCCCAAAATCCTAGGAGGAAAATGGAGAAGTGGTATGGTCATCCCCCCTGAAGGGGTGATTTCTCACTTTCCCTCTCACTGTCTCTGTCTCTCTTTCTCTGGTGATCACATGCACCCTAAGGCAAAAACCTCTAAAAACAACAACAAAAACAGACAATAGCAAGTGCTGACAAAGACATGGAGACACTGGAGCCCTCACGTTGCTCGTGGGAATGTAAAATGATGCAGCCACTTTGGAATACAAACAGGCAGTTCCTCTAAATGCTAAAAATGTAGTTACCATATGAACTAGTAATTTTACTCGTTGCTATATACCCAAGAGAAATGAAAACCTACATCTACACAAAAACTTGTATGTGAATGTTTATAGCTGCATTAGTCATAAGAGCTATAAGATGGAAACAACTGAAATGTCAATCAGTGGATGAATAGGTAAACAAAACATGGTAGGTATATACATATGGTGGAATGTTATTCAGCTGTGGAAAGGAATAGAGTGCTGACTTATGTTACAACACGAATTAACATTGAAAACATGATGCCAAGTGAAAGAATCCAGTGACAGAAGGCCACATACTGTATGATTTTATTTATAAGCAATATCCAGAATAGGTAAATCCATACTGAAAATGGCTGTCAGGGTATAGTGGGAAGGGAGAAATGGAGATTGCCTTCAAATGAATATAGAGTTTCTTTTGGGGATGATAAAATGTTCTGAACATAAATAGCAGTGATGGCTGTACAGCTCTATGAATCTTCTTTTTTGTTTTGCTTTGTTTTGAAATAATTATTTATTTGTGTATTTATTTATTTATTTAAATTTGACCAGAGAGAGAGAAAGTGAAAAAGCAAGTCACTAGGTCTGAGACTCGAATCACAGTCAGTCATCTGAGAGTCCAGCACTCTTAATCACCACACCACCTGCCAGCCCCACTCTGTGAATATTCTAAAAATCATTGAATTGTACACTTCCAGGTACATTCTACATAAATTACACCTCCATACATTTGTTAACAGAGAAAGAACATGCGCAGTGTTCTGTGTATAGGGTGAGGGTTAAGGGAGGAGGATTGGGAGTTCTGAGGAGTTTAACCTAAGCAGCTTTCCATGTGACAGTGCTGAGACCCAGCCTTTCCTTGTGCTCACTAACAGTCTGAAAGTTTCCAATACTCTTATCCTCGGTGCTTTAGCTTTGCTCCTATAAGCCCCTGAAGTGTGAGGAAGAGCAAGTAGATCGTATATACCTATTACTAGAAACATTGCGGCTAGAGACATACCCTAGTGCCCCAACAGGTGCAGGGATAGGGGATTAGAGAAGTGGTTAAGACTCCATTCTATTCCAAAATAGCTACCCTTAGAGAGAGGCCCTCACCTGGACACTTAGAGTTAATGGGCTTCTTGGGGGCATTACATGTGCCCTCTCATTGGTCAATGACCTCTTTGGAGTGATCCCTGGAAGCTCTAATTGGAAAGGAAATTCCCTCTACAGACTCTTTCTAGGCGCTCATTCAAAGAACTCTGCCCCAGCTCCCCATCCCCTGATGAGTGGGATCCTCAGGAGGCAATTTCTACAGTGATTCCACTGCATCTTGTTCCCCTGCACCCCTAGTCAACTGACCTTCTCTCTAGTGTTTGTTCTCCTCAATGGAGAGATCTGGGAAGACATTCTGGAAAAGGATACCCCCCCTTCACAACTCTCATAAGTTTTCGGCAGTGAAACAGTGAAGGAGGTAGTATTTATTTTGGAAAGGACACATGTTTATTCTTCCGTCATCCTTCTAATTGCCTGGGACTTGGGCTCTTAGTTACTTCTGGCCCCTGTGGAAGGCTTTGTTTTTGAAGCAAGACATGAGACTTCCTGTCCTGGACAGGAACTGACCTTGAAAGCTACAATCACATCTGAGTTGAGACACAGAGAAGGTTGTCAACAAGTTTGGGCTTTGGGTTCTCTAGCTCAAACTACTTATGAGGATTTAATTAAAATTAAAATTTAATTTTTCAATTGTGATAAAATACAGATAACATAAAATGTACCACCTTAGCCATTTGTAAATGTACAGTCCAACAGAATAATGTTAAATATATACGCATTATTGTGTAACCAATCTCCAGAACTTTTTCACCTTGCCGAAATGGAAACTTTATACCCATTAAACAACTACCCTTTCTTCCTCTACCCTCTGCCCTGTCAGCCGCCATTCTATTTTCTGCAGCTATGATTTTGACTACTGTTAAGTACCTCATATAAGTAGAATCATAGAATATTTGTCTAGAATCAGAGTATTTGTCATTTTGTGACTGGTTTATTGCACTTAGCATAATATCTTCAAGGTTCATCTATGTCGTATGTGTGTCAGAATTTGCTTCTTTTTTAAGATTGAAAATTATTCTATTGTATGTATATACCACAGTTTTTTTTTTTCTTTTTTGCTATGGGACATGTGTGCTGCTGGAGAGAGATAGATGGGGTGGGGGGGGAGAGGAAAGTGAGAAATCACCTCTCTGGGGGATGGCCGCACTGCAATTCCTTCTCCATTTTCCTCTTAAATTTTGGGCATGCGTGCACACATGCCCAGCATGTTTTTTAAGCCACTGGGCCCAGGACTTGAACTGTGCAGTTGGTTATGTGGAATCCAGCTGTTGTAATCTCCACACCACCAGCTGCCCCATATACTCTATTTCTTTATCCATTCCTCTGTTGATGGTCAATGGACACCTAGGTTACTTCCACCTTTGGCTATTGTGAATAATGCTGCTATGAACATGGATATACAGATCTCTTTGTGACCCTAATTTAAATTCTGTTGGATCTATACCCAGAAGTGGAATTGCTGGATCATATGACAATTCTGTATTAAGTTTTTGAGGAACCATTTTCTATATCTCCACCAGCAGTGCATAAGAGTTCTAATTTCTACAAATCCTCACCAACACTTGTTATTTATTTATTATAGTAGCCATCCTAATGGGTGTGAAGTGGTATTTCAATGTGGTTTTGATTAGCATTTCCCTAATGATTAACTGATTCTCTTTTCATCTGCCTATTGGTTATTTGTATATCTTATTTGGATAAAATGTCTACTCAAGTCCTTTATCCATTTTTTAATTGAGTCTTTTTAGTTGTTGTTGAGTTGTAGGGGTAGTTTATATATTTCGGATATTAGTCCTTCATCAGATATGTGATTTGCAAATATTTCCTCCAATTCCTTAGGTTGTCTTCTTACTTTGTTAACTGTTTCCTTTGATACATGGAAGTTTACTTTTGATATAGTCTAACTTATCTCCTTTTACTTTTGCTGCTGTGCTTTTGATGCCATAGCCAAAAAATCATTGCCAATGTTGAGAATCTTTTCCACTATGTTGAGTATCATTTCCACTATGTTTTCTTCTAAGAGTTTTAATAGCTTTATCTCTTACATTTAGGCATTTAATTTATTTTGAGTTAATTTTTGTGTATGGTATGAGATAGTGGTCCAACTTCATTCTTTGTGAATAGGTATCTAGTTTTCTCAGCACCATTTGTTGAAAAAAATGTCCTTTCTTCAATCAATGATTTTGGCACCCTTGTCTAAAATCACTCAACCATATATTCAAAGATTTATTTGGGGGGATAACAAGTGGCATGGGAGTGGAGGCCCTGGACTTCCACATGGCTGACTGCAGCTCGAGTCCTAGACCTGGTGGCTTGCATTCTCACTTTTTTTCCTCTCTGTCTGTCTTTCTTTCTCTGGTGAGTGCACATGCCCTGTGGCAAATGAAATAATAATAGTAACAGCAATAAATAAAATTAAATAAAAATTCTTTAAAAAATATTTATTTTGAGAATCTTTATTCCATTATCTATGTTTGTATCGAATATTATAGCCTTGTAGTAGATTTTGAAATCAGGAAATGTGAGCTGTCCAACTTTGTTCTTTTTCAAGATTGTTTTGGCTATTTGGCATTCCTTAATTTCCATGCGAATTTTATGATCATGTTTTTTTTCTATTTATGTAAAAAACCAAACTGACTATTGGGATGATTTTGACAGGGATTGCATTGAATCTATAGATTGTTTTGGGTAGTACTGGCATTTTAACAACATTGAGTCTTCCAATCCATGAACACAGGATGACTTTCCATTTATTTGTCTTGTGTAATCTCTTTCAGTAATATTTTAGAGGTTTTAGTGAACAACTCTTTCACCTCCTTGGTTAGGTTTATTCCTAAGTATTTTATCTTTTTGATCAGATAATCTGAAATAAGACAGTTTCATCGATGTTCAGCAAATATTTGCTGACATTCAGATTTTTCATCTATTTTTCCCTTTCCCATATATTCTTTTATTGATTTTTATCTTGGGCCTCCAAATCTTTCGGCATTTGATATATTGAGAAATATCCTGGGCATATGTACATGTGTGCCTAAAATTCTAAGGGGGAGAAAAGGAGAAGTAATCGCAGTGTGGCCATCTCCCATGGAGGGTGATTTCTTATTTTTTTCTCTCTCACAATCCCTCTTTGTCTCTGTCACTCATACATGCACACGCTCTCCAGCAAATTTTGGAAAATCTATTTTGGGTGAATCACACTTGACTGTATTATGAAACATTATATCATAAGACTTACTTTCTCAAAATAAAAAAGGCTTAGTGTAAAACACTGAGATAAAAAAAGAAAAAAATTCATAGTTGGGGGCATAGGGAGAGGATCCTGTGAGCTGGCCTTTCTTCCAAGGGCTTTGGTTTGATTTGTGATCTGACTGGGATCTTGGAGTGATTGTCTCACCATACTGCTTGTGAACTAGACCTTGTGGTCCTTCATGAGCACCCTATATTTAGCTAACATTGATGAAGGAAACAGGGCTGGTCCTTGGACACATTGTGATGTCCTAACCGTAAGTCATGTGTGTCTGGCCCCTGGGACAAAGAACCTGGGTTTTTCTCTCTGTGCAAGTGTTTTTGTGTTCCATTACTTGGCCCAAACATCTACCAGGTATCTGGGAAAATAGAACCTGCTGACTACTCAGGCTTCCCTAAGGTGACCCCCAACTCAACATTGAGTTCTATTTGGAAGCAGAAATGAAACAAGCAATAGCACACATGTCTGCATATGAATAGAGTCCAAGCTGACCCCCTTGGTGTTTCTGGAGCCCCACATTGCACATACCTGCAGGTTATTGTCACTTTCCAGAGAGAAGATGGAGGAAACTTGTAGTCCTTTGGGCCTACAAAGGCAATGCTACCTCTGTCCAGATATGGTTCCCAGGACTCCTCCATCCAGGTAAGCACACCCTGCTCTACCCTCATGGGGCCAGGCCTTGTCTTTTCATGGATATTCTCCCTAGCCCCACTAAAGCTCTTGCTGCTTAACACATCCTTGGTGTGTGTAGGCTTAGATTCACTACCCTCTCCCCTTTAGGGGTCTCTTAGAAAAACAACCACCCAACTGGCCAACCGAAGACAGACTGACAATTCAGAAATCCTAACTGAGCTTCTTCATCCTCCTTTAAAATTCAGCTTTATTGAAGTATAATTTATGTACAATGAAATTCACCTATACCATGTTTATAGTTTTGCAAGTTTGGACAACTTTATACAGATGTCAAATCATCATCACATTCAAGACATGGAACATTTCCTTCACTCTCAACTCTTTCCTCTTGCCCCTTTGTGGTCAGTTCCTTCTCACACCTCTGGATTGAACTCTGGTCCCAGTTAGTCATAAATCTGCTTTCTATCACTACAGGCTTGCCCTTTCCAAATATAATGCAAATGACATTATACAATATGTAATATTGGGTTGTCAGAAAAGTCAGGGTATATTTTTTTCTATGTTTTTCTACACAAAAATGCATCATGACTTTTTTGACAACCCAATATTTTGTGTTTATTTTATCTAGCTTAGTATGATATTATTGAGATTCATTTAGGTCATGGCATATATCATTAGTTCTTCCTTTTTATTGCTGAATATTCCATTGGGTGCATATATCATCATTTGTTTAGCCAGTCACTAGTTTCTGCTAATTTGATTTGTCTGCCTTTTTGACTATTTTTTTAAGTTTATTTATTTCATTAGAAAGAGAGACAGAAAGAGAGAGAGAGGGACAAGCACCATTGACAGGGTCTTCATGCTTTGCTTGAGCCAGCTGCAGTCTCAGCCAGCCTGGATAGGCATGCACATATGGTGTGTACAGGAAGACCTCAGGACATGAAGCCTGAACCTTCCCATGTGGATCCATCATCATAGTGTTGCATTACCTCTGTGTCACTAGGTGGCCTCCATTTTGACTCTTACCTTTGAATGGCTGTTATGAATATTAGAACACAAGCATTTTTGTGAACAGAAGTTTCCACATCTCTTGGATACATACCTAGTAGTACTTTGCTGGGTCACATCATTCGACTTTACGATTCACTGCCAGACTGTTGTCCAAAGTGGCTGGTACTACCTTTATAATACAGGCCTGGTGTGGAGAAAAGAAGGGAGCTTTCTTGCAGTTCTCCTAGAACAGAAGTTAGTCGTAGGCATTCATGTGTTTCTTCTTCACAGCAAGTTTATTGAGCAGATGCAATAGCCCCATTTCACAGATGAGAAAATTTAGGCCCAGATTTCTTGCCCAAAGTCTCAAACCTAGCAAACAGAAGAGCATGGATTTAACCCTTAGGGCCTTGTGCCAATGCTCAAAGGCTTACCCCTGCCTTATTCCAACTCTCTCCCCAGTGACCATCCCTGCTTCCCCTATACTCTATGACACACTTATATCTGTCCCCCTTACATGAGGACAGGAGCCTGGAAAGTGGCATCTGGCCCTTTTTCTCAGGGACAGCAACTAATGACTAGAGAGGTGAAATAAGTTTTCCAAAGCCAGCAGCTTGCCCATAGACTCGCTAGCAGGAATCAGGTTTCCTGATTCCAGGTGTTTTCTGCTAGATCCTGGTGCCCCATGCCTACAGTTCTAACTTTTCATTTCTGATCACCTCTTCTCTAGCCTTTTCATTCCTCCACAAGGATGTCCCTCCCTTTCCACCATCTTCCCCCACACTGGGACCCAATGCAGTGACCAAGGCAGAAGCCAGGGAGGGAGACCAGAGCACAGGGACCCAGGTGGAGGGGAGCAGGAAAAGGCCATTTCCTCTTAGGTTGCTTCTCATCCAGGAGGTTGGGGGCAGAGTGTGTGTGAGGGGTTGGGGGCCGGGTGGGTGGTGGGGCGGGGGGGGGGGTAAGAAGAACACCTGGCCAGACCGAGTGTGCAACCCCTCCTAGTCCCACCCACTCCACTTCTCCCAATGTTGGAGAACAAAATGAAGCCCCAGAGAGTAAGAGGTGCCTCCTGCCTATGTCTTTGCAAAAGCAGGAGGACTTCAGGTGGGCAGGAGTGGTAGGGGGGTAGGTGAGGAATGTGAAACCCAGGAAGGTTGTTCAAGAAGCAGCCTTATGTCACATCTATTGCTGGCCCCTCCCAAGAGCTCCAGACTGGGAGGCCAGCCATCTCCCCGCAGGCCCCTACATCAGGAGTATGTGTGTGTGTGTGTGTATGTAAAATGCAGGGAAACCTGAAGAACACCTCAGCACACACATACACACACACACTTTGAATGGTGAGATACGGCCAACCTGGAAGAGGACTCGATCAAGAATACCATGAGGTGACTGCTCTGTAATGAACAACCTTTACAGTTTTCAAGGTGTTTCCACATGTTTCTCATTCAGTCTCAGCTCTCACACTATGAAGGAGGCCCATCAGGGTTCTCTGTGTCCATTTCACAGGCCAAAGTCTTGTCTTTTCCACTGGCTCTTTCTGGTTGGATTGTGTCCTTCTAGAGGTGAGGCTGGACTTAGGGAAATCTTCTCTGGGAACTGTCTCCTTAGGATGAGGACAGAACTTACTCTATATTGTCCCTAGCCCCAGCTCCCAGCTTGAACAAAGATGTCAGCCTCTCCCTTGGACACTTAACTTGTACCTATTGTATGCACAGTCTCCATTCTGCCCAGAGATTCACAGACACTGGGACTCCAGAGTCATTCAATGCCCACCAAAGAGCCTCTCTAGTATGGAGATTTCCTGAGCAGGTTTTGCAACACAGCCCAAAAGTGACTGTGATTTAAAGAGGTGCCCAATCTGGGGATGGGAGCTGGCAGGGCAGACAAGCAAGTGAATGACCCCAGCAGTACCATGAAAAGGGCCCTGGGGGGGTGAGCTTGTAATTCTGTCTGGTCTAAGAACAAGTGCTCCTCTGCTGCCTCTCCAGGAAAATGGAATAAGTAGAAAGGGCTGGAGGAGAAAAAAAAGAACCTAGAGCATCCAGAGAATAGATAAAAGCTTCCTATGACTAGACCAGAAAGTGGGGGAAGGGAGTGAAGAGGCACATTGGGAGAAATGGCCAAAGAGTGAGTTGGGTTGGATTCTGAAGGGCCTTGGTACTCATCTAAGAGGTCTGGACTCTCCTATAGAGTATACATACATATATATAAAACAATGTATGATGCATGTGTACACATGTGTACAATGGTATCAGGTAAAACAGCTGTTTTTTGATGCCCCACAGCTAACACATAGAAGGGGAAATGTCTGGGAACCAGCAGTTAGCGTAATGGCTATGTCGCTGGACTCCCACGTAGTCGACCGCGGTTCGTGTCCCGGATCCGGTGGCTTAAAACTCACGCCGGGCGCGTGTGCATGCGTGTCCAAGATCCCGAGAGGAGAATGGAGGAGAAGGGATTGCGGCGTGACCATCCCCCCTGGGGGGTGATTTCTCGCTTTCTGTCTCTATGTCTCTCTCTGTCTGTCTGGCGAGCGCACGCGCCCTACAGTGAAAATCTCTCCAAAAAAAAAAAAAAGAAGGGGAAATGTCATGATAAAGTAATCCTATCGACTTGAATTGCTCATGTATAATTATATACAGTACAGAAATATTATGCACATTCTTCTATGTGCCAGATTATTTGTTTTTCTTGATCACATGCTAAATTCTCTTTTTTGAATTTGTTTTTCTTCTTTCTTCTCTCCATTTTTTTAAACCCATATTTATGATAGTCTGACCCAAACCCCAAAAAGTATAAGGAATTTTGGCCAGAAGTTTTTCCTTTCCCTAAATCTCAATAGCGTTCTTCGGAAGGTGCTGGCACTGCGTGAGGCACATCCCACTAGTAGCTGGATTTGTGAATTACAGATCCTGCACCAGCGTCCACGGGCTAGTTCTTTTTCCCTTATGGTATCGCAAGTCACGCAGCCAACTCTATATATCCAATAATAGTTCAATATAGTGGCATCCGCTTAAGTTTTATCTAGTGGATTTCTACTTGACTGGAGAAATAAGTGAGACGCAGGCAAGAGTTCTAGGACTACTCTCCCCAGCGGCCTCTGCGCAGCGCGGACTCCAACTTCTCTTTCGGGGTTGGCTCCTGGCATCTTGGCCCTGCCCAGTCCCAGCGCCATATTGTAAACTACAACTCCCAGCGACCTCCACGCGCCGGACCCTTCAAAGAGGGTTTCCCAGCAGCCTCGCGTTCAAAGAGCCCTGCCCTTTGGAGAGGCTCTCCGGCCCAGCCGGTGCTCTCGGTCCGCTCCCACCCACATCACGTGACTCCGCCCTGCCAACCGGCGTTCCCCCAGAGTTCTGGATGTAATTTTACTGTCACAGTCTGAGAGATGCTCTTCTGGCCCTTTGGAAGGCCTTCTTTTTTCTTCTTCTTTTTTAATGTTATTCTACCGTATTCGTTTGTTTATTTATTTATTTATTTATTTATTTAATTTGACCAGAGAGGGACGGAGAGAGAGAGAGAGAAAGGGAAAGTGAGAAAGCAAGCCGCCAGGTCTGGGACCCGAACCACGGTCAGCCATGTGGGAGTCCAGCACCCTCAACCACTATGCCACCTGCTGGCCCCCTGGAAGGCCTTCTTTAACATATATCATGCTGCTGGGGCCAGCAGGTGGCATGATGGTTGAGGTGTTGGATTCTCACGTGGCTGATATGGTTTGAGACCAAGATCTGGCAGCCCGGTTACTGGCTGGGAAGCCACGGTCGCAGCTCTTGGCCTGTGTTTGGGTGTCACGCACGAGAGGTTTATCTGCGTTTGCTACAGTTGAGGGAAGATCTAAGAGGGAACGGGTAGTTCCCCGATACGCAGTCGGAAGTATGCACAGGCACGGGCAAGCGCCCTTGGCCCGGTTGCCTCCCTTAATTATCTTGCTGCGCTCAGGAAGTGAAAATTAATTTTAGTATTTGCCTAAGCAATTGTGAAGTGAATCTGTAGCAAACATTATATTATGGGCTTTACGGATGCCTACAAGGTATGAGGCAAAGTGGGTCGTGAGTAGTTTTTAAACAGACACCTCAGATCATTACAGGAGTGGAATCATAACATTTTACAGTTGGCTGAGACTTTGAAAGTTCACAGGGCAGGGGGAAACTGAGGCCCAGAGGCTAATTAATGTAGCCCAGGCTTTGAAGCAACTTAATGGCAAAGCTCAAGTCACAAGCCAAGTCTCTGGGGGTAGCTTGTTATCATTCTGGATTTCCTTCAAAACCACTTTACCAGTCAAATAAGACAATCAGGTTTAACAATCAGGTTTGTTACTCTACAGGCAGGTTTTGCTTTCATCCAACTTATGTACCCTGCACCAGCCCATTGTCACCAGATTTGACACTGAATGACTTTCGGCTGTTCTACAGCATCACATTTGCACCTAAGAGACTACACACCATAAGGAGATTCAATTCAGGGGTGCTACCTGTGGTGCCAGTGTAGCCTCCCAGGGTGCTTAGAAGTGGCTAACAGTCACTGAGGCTTAGAGGTTCTAGCATAGTTATTAAACAGTAGGTCTCTACGCCTTCCAGTTCTAATTTGACTTCATCACATTGTTGGTGGTTTCATTCATTCATTCATTCATTTTACACAGAAGTGCCCATGGTGGCCCGCAGTGGCCCAAGCATGGGGAAGGCAGCAGAAAGCAGAGAGTACTGCGGCCCAGGCACCTGCCTTACAGAGTTTATGTGTGGGGGAGGCAGGCAATAAAAAAAAGTGCACTGATATATTTTCCACTGGAAGTGAACACTGAAAAAATAGGCCTCTGAAATCCTGAAATGACAAGAAACAGGCCGGCATGATTGAGAGTGACGTAGGCATCACAGTGAGTGGCTAGTTGTAGATAGTCAACTGCGGCTCTGTTAAAGCAAATAAATCCAGAAGTAAATCTACCTGCATTAAAGAGAGATGTCTCTGTGGAGTCACCATTCTCCAGTGGGTGCCTCTTGGATGGTAAGTTCATCACAGATGCATTTGACTTGCATCTTCTTACGCGTAGCCAGTAAGTGATTTCAAACGCTTGGGGAGAAGGTGGTTTCCTGACCCCTTGCTGTGTTCCTACTCAGCCCACTGGAGCTATAGATGGCTCTGCTGAGGCCAGTGTGGGATGTCAGTTTCACTCCAGTGACTGCTGGACGCTCAGGCCATGTCACACGGGGGTTTTTCTTCTACGTGCCTGTACTGCGAACCTGCCATCTGCAGTCATCGTCCGACTTTGTGCTATGCGGTTTTAAAGAAGTGGGTTCATTTTGATACAGCGCTAAAGAAGCACTCTGCTTCTCAGGAACAGGAGCACTTATTAATAAAATGGCATAAACGACGGCGTACTGTAAAAGTTCAGCTCTTCAGTGCCTTCTCAGTTCTCTCATCTTCTGCTGTGGCTTCAAAGCAAATGTTTCCATTTTTACACGTTCCGAAAAGTGATGAAAGTCACAAAAAAATGCCCCAATATTCTTTGCTCCGAAATGAGAGGAGGATTAATAAAAATGTAGTCCCTTTAGAAACCACTGAAAACACGTGGCTCTTGTCCTTACTGAGGGCTCTAAAATAAAAAGAAAAGCAGAGACTCTTCAAGGATTAGCAGGCAGCCTTTTTAGCCAGTGGCCAGAGGATTTCAAAGGCTGGAGTTTCTTGTTATTTCTAAAGTTTATTCAGTTTTATAACAGAATAATAGGTTGTTTTCGTTATTTAGTAATTTCCCTTGCCGGTTTTTGACCCTTTTGAAGTTCTGCTTTCTTTATTTTCTAGTTTCTCAGTTTGTTATTTCTTTTTGGCTGATGGGGACAGGGTCTGTCATTTGCCTACAAAGTGTTGACTCTGGATTGGGTGATCTGCCTGAATTTGAATCCAGGCTCTAATATTACCTATGTGATCTTGGGGAAATCACTTACTTCTGCCTCAATTTTATTGTCTGTAAAATGAAAAAAAAAAAGAAAAAGAAAATTAGGTCATCGGGAAAGTCACAATGTGTTTTTCTATGCAAAAACTGTGTCATGACTTTCCCAACAGCTGATAGTACCTTCATCAAAGGGTCGTTGAGAGGACTGAGTGGATATTCTATGTTGAGTATTTAGGATAGCATCTTACACATAGTAGGCACTCAAAAAAGTTAACTGTTACTGTTTGAACTGTATTGAACTCTTTTTTAAGGGGAAAAGAATGATCCTAGCCATATCCTAGTAAACTTGCTTTTCTAGACATTTCTTAGCATTTCATTGTTGGCATGAGCTTTTACTTTCAGGTGGTAATGTCAGCAGTGTCCTCAGTTCTTGCAGTGCCAAGTATCCTCTACCATTTGGACTTAGGAATTATTTGAGGCCGTATTTTGTTTGCTGCTTACAGTAATAGAGGGAGACAGGCTTTCTTCTTGTGCTTTGAAAGTGAGAGTGTACCAAGAGGCCCATTCGGAGTCAGTTGCGTTAGGTCCAGTTGCCATCCTTTTGTCGGAGGATGGCTTTTCATTGGAAATGTTTGCAGCGTAGTTTTCCATGGTGATTACTGCCAACAGTCTCGTCTTTTGTTTTTAGAGTGCATGCACTTGCTGGAGAAAGACAGTCACCGTAGGTAACTCCTGCGTATTTAACTCTCAATTTTGTTCATCTTCCAAGCTCATAGTAAAGAGGGCTGAGGTTGGAGACATTAGTCTGGATGCGTGAACCTAACATGGCTCTCTGCATCCACAGGAGACATTTAGTAAACATCCACTGACTTGAACTGGACAAAGAGGGGGCAGCTTAGAACTGTCTGGACTTGTTGGTTTTAACTACTTCTGTCATTTATCTGGAGTCCAGGCTCCCTGTGTGCAGGATGAAATGGAGTTTGTGCTTAACCGCTCTCGCTGTGGTCAGATAGCAAATGCAAAAGGAGGTAGTTGGGATCCAGAGCAGGGGAGGTCTCGCGCACTGCCATGCCACTCTGCTCTCAGCTCGGTATTTGGACTGTTGTCATAAGCAGTCTGAGTTCAGATTCGTTTTTGCTTTGCTGGCGGGTAGGCTCGGGTGGGAAGGGGTAAGGGAAGTTGAATGATAATGACTGGAAGTAAAGGAAAAGTAACCAGCTTGTAATTCATGCAGCTCTTAGCCTGCATACAGACCTTGATAATGCACAGTGATGCACTTTCTTTAGCCTGTGGTCATTGTTATATTTTGATGTCAGGTCCTTGAACTTTTTGTTGAGAAGGAAGCAGTCTTTATTTCCCCAAGCCCCTTAAAAGGAAATGGGCTGTTCTGTAGAGTGTCATTTTTTTCTCCTTCAGAGAGCTGTTGAGAAAGAGAGAGAGAGAGAGAGAGAGGGAAAGGGAGACGGAGAGAGAGAGGTGCATTATAAAGGAGCTCATTAGCATCAGGTGGTGCTGCTTTAAATTTCCTTCTATGACATTTCAGTTCCCTTGAGGCCCTGAGATTCTTAGGTGGGGATTTAGGAGAATGGGGACTGTGCTTCATTCCAGCAGTCAGAATTGGCCCGAGCTGTTTCACTGAAATAGGAAATCACCTGCACAGCAGTGACCCTAGCCACAAGGGGAAGCGTATGCCGCTGAGAGTTGTTCCCGGCTGACAGTGAAAAGGAAGATCTGTGCTTGGTTTCGGGAGAGCCCAGGGAGGCACTGCCTCTGACTCCAGGTATGTGACCAGCAGGGTATAGAAACAGCAACCAGGGGACCAGCAGTTGGTGTAATGGCTATGTTGCTGGACTCCCATGTAGTTGACCACAGTTCGAGTCCCGCGCCTGGCGCGTGTGCATGCGTGCCCAAGATCCTGAGAAAAGAATGGAGGAGGAGGGATTGCAGCATGGCCATCCCCCCAGGAGGTGATTTCTCGCTTTCTGTTTCTCTGTATCTCTCTGTCCTTCTGGCAAGCGCATGCGCCCTATAGCAAAACCCTCTCCAAAACAAACAAACAAACAAAAGAAAGAAAAGAAAAGCAGCCTGTATTCCATTCCGACTTTCCTGATTCTGAGATATTTCTTGTATGTATCGGTGGGTCCAGATCTGGGCAAGAACATGTATGTCCCTGCCACCCTCTCTGAGGAGGACTAATGGAGCTGGCCCCACCTTGCTGGCGAGACTACTGAGTTCTTTAAAGTTGAGGCTGAGCTTGGCCACGGTGGCACAAGCGGTAGGATATTGCTGTGCGAGGCGGCGGCCATGGGAGGGCCTGGGCTCAGATCCAGATTAGCCTGGATGTTGGGTACAGAGCCCGTGCATATGGTTCTAGCGACCTGAGACCCTGTCCAGAGTACTTCTCCATCTGTCTGTCTCTTTCTCATAGAAACAGAGGTTGAGGCTGAGTCTAACCACACTAGACATTTCTTCTCTTCACTATTATACACTTTAATCAGGCTGCAGAGGTTCCCTCTCACCACTTCAGTGTCGTGGAACAGTTTTTCTTTGTTGATAGAGATTGTCTAAATGTCTATGCTCTTCAGCTGCCACTCCCAGAGGTTGTGGGAAATGCCGAGCCTCAGTCCCCATCTCATACTTACTAAGACTCACTGCAGACTACCCAGCCGGAGAGACACAGACAGACAGAGCAAGAAAAAGTGAGAAATCACCCCATAGGGGGCAGGCGCTGGCCATGCCACAGTCCCTTCTCTTCTATTCTCTTGGGATATTGGGCATGTGCACACACACACGCCTGGCGTGAGTTTCAAGCCACTGGGTTCAGGGCTTACACCAAGGTCAGTCATGTGAGAGTCCAGCACCTTAACCACTATGTCACCTGATGGCCCTGAACCTGTGTTTCTTAAAAGTGAGAGAGACTGAGACTAGTGGATGCCATAATGGTTACATCACTTGACTCCCATGTAGTTGACTGCGGTTTGAGTCCTGGATCCAGCAGCTTGAAACTCACACCGGGTACATGCGCATGTCCAAGATCCTGAGAGGAGAATGGAGGAAAAGGGGTTGTTGCGTGGTCATCCCCCCCCACCCCGGGAGGGGTGGTTTCTCTCTCTGGTGAGTGCATATGCTCTATAGCAAAAATCTCTCTCTTGGAAAAAAAGTGGGAAAGACAGATACAACACCCCTGATAGGGTCTCAATGAAGCAATCCACCCCCAGTGTCACCCAACCCCAATCATAAGCATGCCCAGGGTACTTATGGAGGGTTCTGGATGTGAACCAGCAGCCTTCCCTAGTGAGTCTCCTTGTAGATTTTAGCTTTTACTACTTTCTGCCGTGCAGGGGTCCAGCCTCGGCGTGGGTGGGTTATCTCGATGGAGGTGGCGAAGGTGAACAGAAGACAAAGGCCTCAATGCCTTTTTATGCACGTCCTTTGCCGGACACCCCTCAAAGATCGCTCTCTGAGGAGTGACAACTGTTAGGAATCATCGTGCGTTTTTATTGAAAATGTGATACATGCAAGTAAAGGGAGAGGGGCTAGTGTTTCAATTAACAGCTCATAAAGTTTTTAATAATAGAGAACATAGATTCTATTTAGGGTTGGATTAAGGGTGGGTCTAGTTAGCCCCTTACCCCCATGTGTATGTGAATTAAAGTTGGAGAAGGCTAGGCTAAGAGTACCAGCTCACGTCTGCCTTCCCAGTCCTTTGAGATAGCACTAGCTAGTAGAAAGAGAATGCAAGCCATGTGTGCAATTTAAAGCTTCCCGGTGGCCACGTGAGAAAAGTAAAGAAACAGGTCAAATAAATTTTAATTAATTAATTAATATTTTTTAGATTTTTGCTATAGGGTGCCAGAGAAAGTGAGAGAGAGAGACAAAAAGAGGGAAAGTGAGAACTCACCCCCTGGGGGAACAATCCCTTCTCCTCCATTCTCCTCTGGGGATTTTGGGTATACACACACATACCCTCCCTTCCACACACACAGCATGTTTTTGAAACCATTGGGTCCAGAACTTAAACCCCAGAGTTGGCCATGTGGAATCCAGCTGCCTTAACCTCCATGCCAACTGCTGGCCCACCAATTTTAGTGTATTTATTAAACCAGTATGTACAAAATATTGGGTTGTCTGGAAAGACATGATGAATTTCTTCCTTGGAGTTTACTATAGGGCACATGTGCTCACCGGAGAGACAGAGAGACAGAGAGTGAGAAATCACCCCCCCAGGAGGGATGGCCATGCAGTAATCCCCATAACCATTATACCATCTGCTGGTCCCTCATTTTTGCATGGAAAAATGTGTCCTGACTTTCCTGAAGACCTAATGTTATCATTTCAACACATCATCAACATAGCAGTAAGTAAGGAGATTCCCCCCTTTTGGTGCAAGGCAGTTGAAGTGCAGCGTGCGGGTTACATGTACAGCACACACCACATCTTGGACTTGCCACATTTCAAGTGTTCTAGAGCTGCAAGAGGACTTCAGAAGCTTTGTGTAAAAAATAGAATTACGAGTTCATTTTGGCACAAAACAGTTTAAATCTGTGCATCGTTTTTTTTTTTTCATACTTCATACACTATTAAGCCTCCTGTTTTTTCCTCTTGTAATCTATTACAGAAATCACTCTTCTCTTCATTTTCTCCTTTCTTTGGATTTGTTCTGCTATTGGGATATTACCAAATGTGTAGTATTGTCATTATTATTTAGGCCTCACATATCCTAATTTGCATTATGATTATTTCCTTTACCTGTGAGCTGTTCAGAAGTATATTTTTCAAACTTAACTGCGTTAATGACCAGAGCATGTGGTGCTTGTGTGCTTTGCCCAGTTCTAGGAGCTTCCTGCAGACCCTGGGGCATGCTCTGGTGGCTGAGGCATTGGACAGGGTAACCCTGAGAGGTGTGACAGGGCCCTGGTGCTGCTGATCTCATCAGATTGGCTGCGGAGCCCCAGTAAGGACTTGGTTAATGTGAGGTGTCTTGGGTGCTAACCCCTTACCCAGTGCCTTTCCAGAGTGTCTCATCTGAACCCTCACTATGTCCCTTCAAGGTAGAAAGTACTGACATTCTCCTGGGCTGCGGAGAGGCTAGGTCAAAGGCTCTTAAGAAGGTGCAACCCAGGCGAATCTGACTGCTGGGTTCAAAGCCTCCCTGCCACTTCCTATAGCTCTCACGAGGTCAGGGTCTTTTCATGGTTTCCATCTGTAAACTCTGTTAAGAAGGTGCTCTCCGTATGTGTGTGAAATGCAAACTTCTTTCTTGGGGGAAGTTTAAAGAGCTGGAGGAATGCCTCTTCCTTCTCTGGCTCTTCAGAGAGGGCACAGAATGCCTAAGAAGTTTCCTTGCTGTGAGAATATTACAGGTCAGGAGTGGTTTGCTGTTGCTTGCCCATTTAGAATCACCCGGGGACATTGCGATAAATACCAGCTTCCCACCCCGCCCACAGGCAGTTGGATTCAATTGATCTGGTGAGACTCTGGTACCTTCACTTTGATGTGTTCCTGGTGATTCTGGCATGCAGCTCGGGCTGCGAACCGAACGGTGGCTGTGGGAGCGTGTCTGCAGCTTCGCTGTGCTGTGAATCATCCGGGCTGTGGTCAGGAGGAAGGGCATCTTCCGCCTCTAGGTCTGGGAACAGCCCAGTGCTCTCCCTTCTCGTCCGGCAGGCTCCCGGTGCTGCCCACCTGCTGCTCTGCACTGGCACTCTATGGGCGCCATCAGGATCACCTGCAGGGCTGGTGCAGCACTGCACGTTCCCTGGCAGTGAGCCGGGGGCATTCGGTGTGTGTCACCAGTGAGTACTATGTCTATTTGAGGCTTTGTGTGATACACTTCTATTTAGTATCTTTGGGGTCATGCATGGATGTTGAATTTTATCAACCCCCTTTTCTGTCTTCGTGGAGATGTATTTATCCTCCACAAACTTGTTAATGCAGTAGGCTATTTTAAGTGATTTTCTAGTCTAAGAGATCTCCCAAAAGTTCATAAGAAGTGTGTAACATGAAATGCTATGCATGGATTTCAAAATAGTTTTGCACCAAAATAAGATCATAATTGAATTCCATCTTCCATGACCCCCCCCTGCCACTTCCTATAGCTCTCACGAGGTCAGGGTCTTTTCATGGTTTCCATCTGTAAACTCTGTTAAGAAGGTGCTCTCCGTATGTGTGTGAAATGCAAACTTCTTTCTTGGGGGAAGTTTAAAGAGCTGGAGGAATGCCTCTTCCTTCTCTGGCTCTTCAGAGAGGGCACAGAATGCCTAAGAAGTTTCCTTGCTGTGAGAATATTACAGGTCAGGAGTGGTTTGCTGTTGCTTGCCCTTTTAGAATCACCCGGGGACATTGCGATAAATACCAGCTTCCCACCCCGCCCACAGGCAGTTGGATTCAATTGATCTGGTGAGACTCTGGTACCTTCACTTTGATGTGTTCCTGGTGATTCTGGCATGCAGCTCGGGCTGCGAACCGAACGGTGGCTGTGGGAGCGTGTCTGCAGCTTCGCTGTGCTGTGAATCATCCGGGCTGTGGTCAGGAGGAAGGGCATCTTCCGCCTCTAGGTCTGGGAACAGCCCAGTGCTCTCCCTTCTCGTCCGGCAGGCTCCCGGTGCTGCCCACCTGCTGCTCTGCACTGGCACTCTATGGGCGCCATCAGGATCACCTGCAGGGCTGGTGCAGCACTGCACGTTCCCTGGCAGTGAGCCGGGGGCATTCGGTGTGTGTCACCAGTGAGTACTATGTCTATTTGAGGCTTTGTGTGATACACTTCTATTTAGTATCTTTGGGGTCATGCATGGATGTTGAATTTTATCAACCCCCTTTTCTGTCTTCGTGGAGATGTATTTATCCTCCACAAACTTGTTAATGCAGTAGGCTATTTTAAGTGATTTTCTAGTCTAAGAGATCTCCCAAAAGTTCATAAGAAGTGTGTAACATGAAATGCTATGCATGGATTTCAAAATAGTTTTGCACCAAAATAAGATCATAATTGAATTCCATCTTCCATGACTTTTTGAAGTCCGCAAGTATAACTTGGTAGCACTAACTGAATTTGCATTGCTAGGATGAACTCAGTGTGTCATGATCTTTCTCACTGTTGGGTTTGATTGGTAACATTTCCCCCAGGATTGTCACATCTATATTCACTAGTGCTGTTTGACTTTCATTTTCCTGCACTGTCTTTGCTAGTTCTGTATCCAACATCTGATGCCAGCCCTGTAGAGTGAGCTGGCGGTATTCATTTCCTTTTTCTGTTCTCTGGAAGTTAGTTTAAGATTGGAGTTACCTATTCCTTGAATATAGGTAGAACTTGCCCATAAAGCCACTTAGGCCTGGAAGGTTTAAAACTGCCAGTTAAGGTCAGCCATATCTGTAGCTGTGTCTGTCTTTTCATTCCTGTATCATCTATTGTCATTTATTTGTGCCCTCTCTCTCCTTTTTTCTTTCTTAGTCTTACCAGAGGTTTGTCTGATGTGTTGTGATTATGGCATCAAGATAATGTGCTTATGTTCATTTGTTTCTATTGTTTTAGAGATTTTTTTCTTTTTGATTTATTTTTCTAATGACTGTAAACTTTAGAAAAATTTTTGCTATAGGCTGTGTGCACTCATGGGGGGCGAGGGGGAGGGGGAAGGCTGTCCACACTGCAATCTCTCCTCCTCCTTTCGCCCAGGATTTTGGGCATGCACACACTTGCACCCAACATGTTCTTCAAACCACAGAGTCCAGGATTTGAACCACACAGTCAGCTGTGTGGGATCCAGTCAACTTAACCTCCATGCCACCCACTGGCTCAGTAAGTAAAAACTTTTAAAGTCAACTTTCTTTCAAGGTATATTCAGGAAAGGCTTACTTTCAATCCCTATCTCTGGTGAGGCATGCTGTTCCACGCCACACACAAATTAGTGTCATTCTTTCTTTCTTCTGCAAATTCGAGCAAGCACATACTCACAAACACACGTGTATCATGTATGTGTTATGTGTTTGCATTTCCCCTTTCTTACACACAAAAATACTTCATACCCTATTCAGTGCCTTGTGTTTTTCATTTTTAAAAAATCCCAGAAATCAGTCTTCTTTTCATTTTCTCCTTTCTTTGGATTTATTCTGCTGTTCGGTTATTTCCAAATACGTATTTTATTATTATTTACTTATAATATATTCTAGTTTTTGTTCTGCTTATTTAATTCATCTGCGAGCATTTTATAAGTATATTTTTAAAGTTAGAAATGTGTTTTCTATGTATCTTTACAGCTCCTTTCTAACCTCATTGCATTATGGCCAGAGCATACCCTGTGAGTGCTGGTAGTTCTTGGTGCTTTGCTGAGGACGGTGTGGTATGTTGTGGCTGGCTGCTCTTGGTTAGCATAATGCTTTTGATATTCCTGTTCCTGTTGTGCGTGGGTCAGCAGTCCTGACTCTCAGCTGCTGAGCGGTCGTCTGTAGTATGGATGTAGCAGAATTTGTCCTCTCACTAGTTGGAGAACATTTGAATTGATTCTGTTTGGAGCCGTTATGAATAAGACTGCTAGGAACATTCCCTTGCAAGTCTTTTGTAGACCCATGTTCCTTTGCCTTTTATACTTAAACAGAACATAGCTGGGTTGTATGCTTAGCGTATGCTTAACTTTATGAGAAACTGTCAAACTGCTTCCAAAGTGGCAGTGCCATTGTGTTGTTTGCATTCTTCCTGCAAACATGAGAATTTTGCTGGGGCCACATCCTCATCAACACCTGTTATTGTCTTTTTAAATTTTAGCCATTCCTGGGAACCAGCACTTAGCGTAATGGCTATGTCGTTGGACTCCCACATAGTCGACCGCAGTTCGCGTCCCGGACCTGGTGGCTTAAAACTCACACCGGGCACGTGTGCGTGCATGCCCAAGATCCTGAGAGGAGAATGGAGGAGAAGGGATTGCGGCATGGCCATCCCCCCTGGGGGGTGATTTCTCGCTTTCTGTCTCTATGTCTCCCTCTGTTTGGCGAGCGTACGCGCCCCATAGCAAAAACCTCTCAAAAAAAAATTTTTTTTAGCCATTCCCATGGGTGTGTAGTATTATCATTGTGGTTTACTTTGCAGATTTTTAATGACTAATCAGGGTGAACCTGTCTTCTTGTGCTTATTGGCCATTAAGAGTCTAACTTCTTTGGTGAAGTGTCTTCTCAGATCTTTTGCTTTCCTTTTGTGTGTGTGTGTGTGTGTGTGTGTGTGTGTGTGTTTTGTTTATTTGTTTTTTGGTCTCGTTTTGTTTTATTTTGTTTTTAAATTAAATTGGGTTGTCTGTCTTATTAAGTTGTGGGAGTTCTTTATATATCCTGGACATAAGTCTGTTGTCAAATATGTGATTTGCAAATATTTTGTCAGACTGTGGTTTCCCCTTTCATCCTCAACTGTGCCTTTGGAAGAGCAAAGATCTTTTTAAATTGTGATTATTTCTGTCTCAGTCTGTGGCTTGGCTATTCATTTTTTTCTTTATTCATGATAGAGCATGTGTGCTCACATGTGAGACTGAGAGAGAGCAAGCATAAGAGCATGAGAGAGAAGCTTCTTCCATGGAGTCTGGTTGCAGTGCAATCCCCTTTTTCCAACTGGTCTGATCTTGGACACTTGCGTATATGCCCATTGTGTTTCAGGCCAACCAGGCAGGGTATTTGAACCATGGTTGCCATGTGGGATCCAGCTTCTCTTGAGCAGTGCATTACTGCTGCAGCATGGAACTGGCCCCGAACAAAGATTTTTAATTTTGATGAAGTCCTGCTTATTTTCTTCCTTATGTTTTGTGCTATAGTGTGTTATCAGAAATCTTTGCCTAACCTAAGTTCACAGAAGTTTTCCCTGTGTTCCCCTCTAGCTCTTATGTTTAGATCTATTGTGGCAGACAGGCCCTGGGATGGTCCCCCTGATTTCTGACTTCTGGTGTTCACACCCTGTGTAATCCCCTTTGCCTTGAGTGTGGATGGCACCTGTGACTTGCTTCTAACCAAGAGATCATGCAAGAATGTAGGGATTCTGAAGATGTAATTAAGGTCACAGTGAATTTTAAATTCATCAGAGGGGAGCATATCTTCCACGGGCATGACTTAATCAACACAAAACCCAGGCAAAGATGATCTGGGTCTCCCTGAGATCAAGATTCTCCTCACTAACTTATTGAAGTGAGCAGACATGTTGAGGAAGTCCCCATGGAAAGGAATGGCAGGTGGCCTCTAGGAACTGCAAGCAGCCTTCAGCCTTCTGCTAGCAAAAAGTCAGAGCCTTCAACTGTGCAGCCTCGACAAAATGAGTTCTTCCAGTAGTCTGAATGAGCTTACAAGTAAGTTTTCCCCATTTGAGCCTCCAAATGAGAATGCAGACTGGCCACCCCAGGCAGAGGAGCCGGCTAAGCTGTGCCTGCACTCCTGACCCTTGGAAACTATGAGACGATAAATGCAAGCTATTTCCAGCTAGTTTGTTACACAGCAAGATACTAACACTAATACATCTGTGCCCCATTTCGACTTAATTTTGTACATTGTGTGAAGAAAGAGTCAAAGTTCACTTATTCTTCCATATTGTTCCAGCACCATTTATGGAAATTTCTCAAGCTCTGTAACAAAGCCTGTTGGGATTTTTGATAGGGGTTGCATTGACTTTATAGATAAATTGACATCACGACAATAATGAGTCTTCTGATCCTTGAGCATGATGAGTTTCTCTCTGTAGTGTTTTACAGTAATCAGCATATGGTTGTGTACATATTTGTTAAATAGATCCCTAAATATTTTATTTTTTCTGTTCTTGCAGATGGTATTTTTATATTTCAGTGTCTATTTCTTCATTGCTAACAATACAAATATAGTTAATTTTTATATTGATCTGTGTTTCATAGTCTTACTAAATATATATTATTCTAGTAGTTTTTATGTAGTAGTCTTAGCATGTTTTACATATGTGCTTTTGTTGTTTGCAGATACAGTTTTACTTTTTCCTTCCAATGTGTTAGGCCTTTCTTTTTTTTTTTTTTTCTTGATATGTTGAACTTTCTAAGAGCTCCAAAAAAATGTTAAATGCAAGTGGTAAAAGTGATCATCCTTGCTTGTTCCCATTCTTAGTGAGTAAACATTCCATCCTTCAGGGACCAGCTGATGGCGTAATGGTTATATCGCTGGACTCCCACATAGTCAATCACAGTTCGAGTACCAGAACTGGCGGCTTAAAACACACCAGGCACATGTGCATACATGCCCAAAGTCCCTAGAGGAGAATGGAAGAGAAGGGATTGCAGCATGGCCATCCCCTTGGGGGAGGGGGAGTAGTGATCTTTCACTTTTTGTCTCTCTGGTAAGTACACATGCTATATAGCAAAAATCTCTCTCTGAAACCAAAAATTCCATCCTTCACCATTAATTCACCATTAATTGTGATGTCAGCTATAGGTTTTTCGTAGATGTCCTTGACTCTTCCTAATTTGCTGAAAGTTTTATTTAAATCATGATGTTGAATTATTTATGTAGAAGCCATGTCTTAGATACTACAGGAAGATAGTATGCCTCATAAATTGTGCTGTTTACTGTACATATCATCTCACTCATACCCATTCTCAACCACCATTACTGAACTTTTCCTCCGACCATTGATATCAGAAGTTCCATTTGGAGTTTGGGAATGATTTTATTCTTCTGTGGAACATCACATGCTACTCCCTCTAAAGGTGTGAGAATTCTCTGTCAGATTTTCAGATTTGTATGTATCATTGTTTTAGGTCTGGGATTTATTTTTCTTCTTCTTTTTTTTTTTCTTTTTTTGAGAGGTTTTTGCTATAGGGCACATGCACTTGCCAGAAAGACAGAGAGAGACAGAGAGACAGAAAGTGAGAAATCACCCCTCCTCCCCCCGGGAGGGATGGCCATGCCACAATCCCTTCTCCATTTTCCTCTCGGGATCCTGGGCACGCACGCACATGCACCCGGCATGAGTTTAAGCCACCAGGTCTGGGACTCGAACCACAGTCAACTACATGGCAGTCCAGCGACATAGCCATTATGCCATCTGCTGATCCCTTTTTCACTTTCTTGTATTAATAAATTCATATTTTAATTCCATTTCCCTTTACAAACTGTTTGAGAAGTTTTTTCTTCTTCTTCTTCTATGACAGAGACAGACAGCACCTCTAACAGGGTCCCAATGTCAGGATCCATCCTTAGGCAGTCTGCAATCATAGGCAAGCACGTGTCAGGAATACTCAGGGAGGCCTCCAGACTTGAACCAGGAACCCTTTCATGTGGGATTGCCTTGCAAAGTGTCACATTTTCCTGCTATGCCATTGACTGGCCTTCATCTTCTCTTTCTTTGCTGTTCTTTCAATACTGGTTATAGTTTCTCTTCATCCCCTTACCTCTTTTAATTTTGCCCTTTTTCTTAGATTACTTTTTCTACCACTGTGGAACCTCTATCCATGGTGTCAAATCCTAGAAATGTGTGTTTGGTCCTTTTCCCTTCCTCCATAGCAGGAATACATGTTGCCTTGTATTTATGGCTAGTCATTGGTAACTGCCCCAAGTAGGAAGACAACTATGTGCCATACTCTCTGGGTCACTACAAGTTTTTCTCTTTTTGGATTTCCTAGGATCCTAATTAAGCTAGTCTTTGGGGATTCCCTTTGGACACACCTTCTCTACTATGACAAACTGCCTGTTAAGCAAGCTACTTCTACTACTGCTGATCTCTACTAACTTTCAAGGTCACCCGCTCTCATAAATTAGGACTAAGTAAGATGTATCAAGTTCAGCATTTTCAACAATTAAGAGATCCTAAGCAGCATTCTAAGAACCCTAGGTAGATAAGGATCAAGAAGATCCAAATCAAAATATTCGGCCCATTTTTAGACTCATTCAGAATTTACTTAATAGAACATGGTGCCGTTAAAAAACTACCCTCACCGGCATCAGTTTTTGAGTGAGGAGGTGCATCTGGCTATAGGCCAAAATCCTATGAGGCACATCTATTAAATATACAGAGTGGGCACTGGTGTGTGGGAGTGCTGTTTTGGGTTTAAAAATTGAGATATGGGCCAGCCACAGTGACACAGTGATAACACAATGCTCCACAATGCTGAGGCCATGTGTGAAGGTCCTGGGTTTATGTCCTGAGGTCTTCCTGTATACACTGGGTGCGTGTGTGTGTGTGTATAGTCCTGACCAGCTAAGACTGGGGTTGGATTGCAAGCTAAGACTGGGGTTGGATTGCAATGTGAAGACTCTGTTGGGGGTGCCTCCTCTCTGTGTGTGTGTCTCTCTCTCATGAAATAAAACTTTTAAAATATTGAGATATGATTAAAATATGAGATGGTGTCTTATGTAGCTTTAAACACAAAAGGCAGTTTCAAAAGAATTTGAAGTCTGCATTGAACAGTGACACCATTACAAGGCAAGTATACACCATTGAAGGAGACTACTTTGAAGATTAACTCATTTAGCTGCATATGCTCTGATATAATTTTTTGGGAAAAAAAAATTGCCAGGTGTGTGTGCTCACTAGAGAGAGACAGGATAGGAGTGGGGGTGGGGGAGTGACAAAGCACCTGCCATGGGGAATAGTGACACTGCAATACCTCCTCCTCCGTTTCTTCCTCATTTGTGGATTCTTGGCATGTACACATGCTCCCGGCATGTTTCCCAAGCTGCCAGGTCTGGGACTTGAACTGCACAGTTGATCACATGGGATGTAGCCACCTTCACCTCCATGCCCTTGGCTGGCCTTCTGATAAGCTTTTGAACAAAGCCTCATTGCATCATGGTTGCACTTTGTGGAGTATTTTTTTTCTGATTTTTTCCCACTAGTAATAAGGCTGTACCAGGACAAGCAGATGGCATAATAGGTTAGTGGACTCCCATGTAGTCAACCATGGTTCGAATCCCAGACCAGTGACTTAAAACTCAGGCCAGGCATGTGTACATGCTTGCCCAAGATTCCAAGAAGAGAATGGAGGGGAAGGGATTGCAGCATGGCCGTGCCCCTGGGGGATGATTTCTTGCTTTCTGTCTCTCTGGTGAATACACGTGCCCTGTAGCAAAAATATCTCCAAAAAAAAAGGACTGCCTCTTCTTTTTAATATAGTTCTAATAAAGACTTTCATGATTCAAAGAATTATCACAGTGTGCAAGCAAGAAGAATTGTACATTTCAGTGCCTCACAGATATGGATACGGAGATAAGAAAGCTTCTATTTGTTTACTCATCTTGAAAACGAAGGGTCTTTGTGACCATCAGATTTTATTACATAGGTGAGATTCCAAAGAAACTTTTTTTTAGTTTGTTTTATTCATAATAGTTAATGCATGAGAGCGAGAGAGAGAGAGAGAGAGAGCATCCTTGGCAGGATCAGGATACACTGTGATTCCTTTTTCCTAACACTCCAGTTCCTTAGGATCTCGGATATGGGTACATGCACCCAGTGTGTATTCAAGCTCCTCCTGGGATCTGAACCGTGGTTAGACATATGGCTTCCAGTGCTACAGTTCAGTTTGCTACTAACTGTGCTATTAGGCTGGGCCTCCAAATAAAATTTTTGTTTGTATTTTAAGATTTACTTTATTTTATTTTATTGATGCCAGAGGGTGCATGCACTGGAGGGAGACAGAGAAGGAGAGCGAGGGAGCACCCCATAATGGGGCAAAGTCATGCCACAATCCATTCTCCTCCATTTCTCCAATCCTGCCAGAATTTTCAGTGCATACACACACATAAGCCCAGCACATTAAACTGCTGGAACTGGGATTAGAACTGCAGTTGGCCCTGTGGCATCTGGCACCAAATAAAGTGGGTTTTTTATTGTTTTTTTTTTTTAAGATTTATTTTATTATTTTTTTCTAGAGAGATTTTTGCTGTAGGGTGAGTGTGCTCGCCAGAGAAACAGAGAGACAGAAAGTGAGAAATCACCCCCGAGGAAGGATGGCCATGCTGCAATTCATTCTCTTCCATTCTCCACTCAGGACTTTGGGTATACACACACACATGCCTGGTGTGAGTTTTAAGCCACCGAGTCAGGAACTTGAACTGTGGTTGACTACGTGGGAGTCCAGCAACGTAACCATGATGCCACCTGCTGGTTGTTATTATTATTATTATTATTACTATTATTATTTAACTTGACCAGAGAGAGAGAGAGAGGGAAAGTGAGGAAGCAAGCTGCCAGATTTAGGACTCGAACCACAGTCAGCCATGTGGAAGTCCCTTAACCACCATGCCACCTACCGGCCCCAATACTTTGAGTGTTTTGATATACTTGCTGTTAGATCAGACAAAGGTATAAAAAAATCGGGCACAAAAATATCCTTGCAGTTCTTGCACATGTGTGCCAGGAATGGTAGACAGTCCCAAGAATGTGTGTAATGGCACCATTTTTAATGGTAAAACCTGACCATTACAATAGTTCAAATGACCACTGAGAGGGACCAGCAGTTGGCATAATGGCTATGTCGCTGGACTCCCATGTAGTCGACCGTGGTACAAGTCCCGGACCCGGTGGCTTAACCTCATGCCAGGCACGTGTGCATGCATGCCCAAAATCCCAAGAGGAGAATAGAGAAGAGATTGCAGTGTGGCCATCCTCCCTGGGGGATGATTTCTCACTTTCTGTCTCTCTGCCTGTCTCTGTCTTTCTGGCGAGAGCACGTGCCCTATAGCAAAATCCTCTCAAAAAAAGAAAAAAATGACCACCGAGGAGAGTGGGAAAGCTGAGTGTGGGGTACTGAACTACTCTGCTGCAGTGAAAAGCAGAGCACAATGCCCTGTATCTATGTCTACAACCTTCAGCCACACTGCATGAGATAAGCCGGGGGCAGAGAATGCATGATAGTCCCACTTAGGCGGAAGTTCAGAAACATGCAAAGCCTACATATTATTGGGGGATGTGTACATATGCAGAAAATTTTTAAAAATATTTACAGCAAGAGAGCAGCCCTGCAGAGGGAGGTTGGCATATCTTTAACGGCTGAAGTGTAACTTCTCCAAAGTCAGGAATGTTTATAGGCTGATGTAGTATTCCTTCACCAAACACTGAATATCCAAACTCTTCTGTGCTGGTGTCACAATAGAAAAATAGCCACAGCCATTCGGAAACTCTAGAAATCTAACAGAGACAAGCCCCAAAATATCTATGGGGAAGTGCAGAAGAAGTGAAGTATTAGAAATATGTACAGTGTACACAGGTGAAGCATGCTGTTCATGTGCTTAGGGGTGGGGCGGGCAGAAGAGGGGCTTCCGGCATCTGGAAGCAGTAATTAAGGACCTGATTTTGACACAGCACCGGCTTCTACCTTCAAGTGGAAGCATCGGGAGGAATTGGGTCAAGCGGCAGGTTATCATCTCCAGCATTTTCTCCTCTCTTGAGTTTTCTAGGAAGTGTGCACATCCACCATAGGCTTTCTTTCTCTTCTTTTCCCCTCTACCACTAGTTGCAGATGGAGGAGTATTTTTCAGGGATGCCCAGTCCCTAGAAATTTCTTTGGGTTCTCTTAATCCAGAGCAGGAGTAAGATGATGTTTTGACATATCACTTTTATTCCTATAATAGTTATAACTATTTACATGTTTTTATTCTTCTACAATTTGTTTTAACTTTTGCTTAAGAAGATACATTTTGCTTATAAGTTTAAAATGTACTTTTGGGGAGTAGTTCTCATAGGAGAAAACAACTCACCAAAATACAGGTTTTTGTCATGGGAGCACATCGACTGGGTTCATGAGTTTTGGAACTGGCAGGTTGATGGGAACTTGATCTTGTTCCTATTTTAAAACTTTGTTTACTGACAGGTATTTGTTACAAAATCCATTAGTGGATTTAATGATCTCTTTAAATGTATGTAGTATTGCTAGATAGCCTTTGCACATTAAAAAAAGTAATCATAGTTGACTTTTGTAATAGTTTATTTACTACAGCAATTTCAGTTTACAGAGGAATTCTAGAGTTTCCCTGTTCCATAGCTACAGTTCATGTTGCCAAAGCCAATCACCTGTCTTAAAGATATGCCATTTGTCATGAGGGGACCAAAAAATGGGGTAAGTGGACCAACCCAAATCCATCACTAGCCAGTGGAAAAAGCTGACTCAAAATGTAATGCATTCTCCACTGGGTCTGAATATTTTGTTTGTAGTCAAAGGTCTTTGCACCATTTAAAGAAGTTAAGTATTAGCTGGCCTGTGGCCTAGTAGTTAAAGGAGCTGGATTTCACAAGGCTGACCACACAGTTCAAATCCCATCCCCATGGCTTGAAAAGCACGCTGTTGCTGCTGCTGGTGTGTGTGTGTGTGTGTGCGTGTGTGCGTGTGTGCACCCCAAATCCTGAAAGGATGGAGTTGAAGTTATTGGTGCCTGACATGTCCCATTGCAGGCTGCTTTCTCCCTCTCTCTCGCCTTCTCTGTCTTTGGTGAGTGTATGTACCCTCTAGCAAAATTTAAAAATAAAGAATTTTTAAAAGTAGAAGTAAGTATATCATGATCTTTAAAATGAGTTGTAATTATCAAAACAATACAAGGATAATTTTTAAATGAAATACGATTTAATATTTTATTGAATGTAATTTCCCCCAAAGAATCGTCAAACCAAATACCCTTTAGCTCAAGATTGGAATTGCCTGTGTCAAATCAAGAGGCTCTCATGCATGTGTGTTACATGTGCCTATTTGGACAGTAAGCCATGTTGGGGGGGGTATTGTCTTGAATTAAATAAGGTTAGATTTACTCTAAGAAACGTCTATCCTCTTTCTAGATATCTGAGCTAGAACAGAAGGTAGTAAGGCTAAATCTCTATGTTGGGGAGTTCACAGAAAGTTTTTCTGGGCTAGGATTTGAGTGTTTTCTTGTTTAATGGGCATAGGCATGTTTTGAAGGCAAACTGCTTTAAGGCTGTTCAAAGACTTGTCAAGATTAGATCCATCATCTTGGAAACCGTGTGCAGGTTAGGCAGTCATAGATGTCATATGTAGGAAGATTTCATGGATGTCCAGCCTACTGTAGTAGTGGCAGTTTGAGGAGTGACTTACAGAGCTCATCAAAAGCATCTGTGGTAGAAGGAAGGGAACTGGTATTTGAGCCCCCTTCTCGGGCCATTTGCTATGCTGCCATTTTACATGTGGCCCCATGAAGGTAGGTGGCATCATGCCAAGACGGGGAACTACTGTTTGTCCAAGGTTGCATTATTATTGTTATTATTATTCTTAATTCAGTGACGAAGCTAGTATTGAAAACCCAAATTTGTGTGAATATAGAATCCCTTCCTTTTTCCAACTATAGTGCATCATTTTGCAGCAAGGTGTATTAGCACCTTGATAAGCTATGCATGATGGGGTTAATAGCTTTTTTGGTTGTTGTTTAAAAGGACACAATTGTTGTTTGCTTTGGCTAAAGAAATTTCATTTGGAAATAATTTAGTACTTTAAAGTATGGGATGACAGGCCTGTTTTTAAAATAACATTGCATTGGAATTCTGTACACTCATTCATATCCATATTGCTGTTTTAGTGCTATGATGCAGAGTTGAGGAGTTTCAAGTTGAGGAGTACATGGCACTCCAAGCCTGAGCTGTTGACTGGCCCTTTACAGGAAAGGTCTGCCAACCCTTGTTCAAAGGAAAATGTGTAGCAATGAAATAAACTCCCACTTTTGCAGATCATAGTTAATTTTCAGGTGGGCTGAGTACCCTTCCCTCCAGATAAGCAAACATAGATGTTAAATTCATAGCACACATGGTGTCAGAGTGGCTGGGATGATAATATTTCTTTTTTATCCAAAGTGATTTGTTTGAGATTGTCTCAGCGTATTTTCATTTTCTTGTCTCTCTGGTGGCCCACGGTCAGAGCAACTTAAATGCAAAAAGTCAGGATCAACTTAATCTAGTAAATCCTGCATTTACTGTCATTGCAGGTACAGAACACAACTCTCTCTGCAAGTGGTTTTCATTGAGAGTACACTCCCCCTAAATTGGAAGTGGGAAATGTTTTTGGTTTTGGTATGATGTATTGAAAAAATACATTTATTTTAATTTTTGCACTTGCCAGGGAGAGACAGAGAGGGAAAGTGAGACATAGCTCCCTGGGGTGAGTGGCCACACTGCAATCCCTTTTCCTCCAGTCTCCTCTCAGGATCTTTGACATGCACACACACACACACATACCTGGTGTGATTTTCAAGCTCCGGAGTCTGGGACTTGAACTGCTCAGTTAACCATGTAGGATACAGTGCCTTAGTCTGCGTGCTACCTGCTGCAGCCCTCCAATACATTATTTTATGATATATCATTGCCCTTTTATTTCCCCTTTATATTGAAATTAAGGCCCTATATCAATTTTTTAAATTTGTGTTTAGATTTATAATGTCTATGATTTTTACTTCAAGCCTAGCAAAGAGGGCTTTACAGAAACTTGTTTTATAACAAAAAGAGACTTGGGTTCGATAGTGTCCACCACTGCCCTGAGTAATTGGCTTTTTTTTTTTTTTTTCCAAAAACAGATTCTCAAGTAAGGAGAGCTACTGTAGAAAGGCATGGAATTCTGGACTTAGAGGCTGCTTATTCATAGCTTCTTGTTAGCTGGCAGGCTTTAGAAGTCAGCTTTTAAGTGAGTAGGTTTCCACAGCCATCAGGGAGCCTCCAGAGAAAGAACGCTCTTAATTTAAGTGCCAATGCAAAGTAATGACATTATGGAAGATCAAAAGAGAAAGCCTGCATCCCTTTTTTGATGTTCTGTTTGTACTGAGAAAGTTCAGAAAAACCACTCAGCCAGGGCCATTGATCTCCCATCAGATGATGGGGGAAATAGAACTCCCCTTGGAGTTTCAGTTTTGCTTGCTAAGGCTGCATGAAGCAGAAGTCAAAAATATTTTCTAATTCTGCTTTTAGATTTAAGAAAGAAGGGTAAAATGGCCCACATTTGTTTTAGTGTTTCTAGTTATGTCTGCTCCAGGTTATGTGTAATCCCATTTTTCGTATTCAACAGGAAGGGTGAAACAGTTTCCTAGTCTGGAAAAAGGGCATGCCAGAGAAGGGTTTTGCACCATACTTGCTTCATGGGCAGACTACAGTAGAGGGTAGCATGGCTTAAGTTGTTTTGGGTGCCAGTTGTTTCAGAGTGGTTTAACACTGCAGTTCTGCTGCCCAGAACCACCATGACTTGAACATCCTGATGAACCACGGGCTTGCCGAGCCATTTCAAAAACAAGCTTGTGTGCGGGCCCCTCGGGCCCTGCGCGGCCTCTCCGGGCCCCGCGCC
>NW_006209292.1:1225006-1230686 GCF_000334495.1 Tupaia belangeri chinensis | reverse complement strand
ATGGGGAATCAGGGATGGCAAGACAAAGGGCAAGGTATGCAGGATGTAAGAATTGGAAAATTATTTGCTGAGAACATGTATGTTGATGTGCTAGATTGAACCAATGCACAGTGTATTTTGGATGGAAAATTCATTTGTGTGTTGTGATGATGTATAGTGAATTAATAAAAAAAAACCAAAAAAACAAAACAAAACAAAAAAAACAAGCTTGTGTGAATTCCTGGCTGAAGTGTAATCCAGGCAACCAACCAGCAAGTGCCTTGGCTGTGCCTTCATTGCTGAATTCATTCATTCACTTAACAGGACTACCCCAAGAATCTGGTGGAAGCCTGGCACCATTTCAGGTGCTATAAATACAGAAATAAGACAAACGAGGCTTCTTGTCTGCATGGCTTGTGTCTTGGTGGGAGTGGGCAGTAAGGACAGTTCTTACCTGAAAGGTGGTTAACTGCTATAGAGAACTGGAAGTATGGACTGGCAGGGAGGACATCCTATTAAGGTTAGTTGTCTTGAGTTTAAAGAGAAACAATTCAGGCCATATTGTGACTTGAAAATCTGGTTATTCAATAATGCTACCTTTTGGGACCAGCAGTTAGCGTAATGGCTATGTCGCTGGACTCCCATGTAGTTGACCTTAGTTCGTGTCCCGGACCCGATGGCTTAAAACTCACGCCAGGCATGTGTGCGTGTGTGCCCAAGATCCCCAGAGGAGAACGGAGAAGGGATTGTGGCGTGGCCATCCCCCCAGGGGGTGATTTCTTGCTTTCTGTCTCTCTGTCTCTGTCTGTGTTGCGAGCGCATGCGCCCTTTAGCAAAAAAAAACTCTGAAAAAAAAATAATGCTACTTTTTGTAGCTTTATTTGAAGGGGCTTAGAGGCCTCAAAGATTGGTTGACTGGGAGAGTTGTGCTCTCTTAAGTGTGCTTCTTAGTCTGAAACTCCTCTACTGAGATTGAGACCAGGCCCATCCAACGTGGTTTCCTTCAAATGACTCTTGGGAAGCACTCTCCAGGGTGGGAAGCAAGCTGCAGTGCTAGTGGACCCACGCTAGAAATGGCCCCGCCACTCACTCACTCCAGGGCTTGCCACACATCTTCCAGGCCCTAGTCTTCTCGTCTGCCACAGGAGAGGATTGAGCTTGCAGCAGCACATAGGTTTTTCTCAGGGTCAAAATAACCGAACTAGACCTTTCGTTAGAGTCCTGTGATTAGCACATACACATAGGGAATTAAGTCTCGGTTTTTGCTTTTAAGTGTAGGTAGTCGAAAATCAATGCTTTCTTTTTACGTGTTCTTTTCTTTCAATTTGTTAGATAATGTGTGTGCTCACTAAAGAGAGACAGAGAGAGAGAGGGCAAGTGAGAAAGCATCCCCCATCACCTCTTCTCCTCCATTTCTCCTGCCTTTCCGGATTTGGGGTACACGCACACACGCACCAGCATGCTTTCCGGATTTGGGGTACTCGCACACACGCACCAGCATGATTTTCAAGCCACTAGGTCCAGGATTCAAACCAGTCAGCCATATGGGATGTAGCCATATTAACCACCACATCATTGACTGGCCCTTGGATTTTTGTTTACTAAGTTTTTGCCATAGGGTGCGTGCACTCACCAAAGAGAGACAAGAGAGAGGGAAAGTGAGAAATCAACCCCAGGGGGCATGGCCTTGCTGTAATCCCTTTTCCTTCATTCTCCTCCTGGAATTTTGGATACGCATGCACACTTGCCTGGCTTGATTTTCAAGCTTCCAGCTCTGTGACTTGAACTGCACTTCACCCTGTGGGAATCCAGCATCTTAACCACTGTGTGACCTGCTGGCCTCCTTGTTTTGTTTTTAATACAAAGGATTAAAAGTTGATTGTTTGGGACTTGAGACAAAATACTGTATAATGCAAGGGTATGCAATTTTCATAAACTTCATTCTGGCTTCTGATTTTTGTTGAACCTCCTTTAGTCCAGTGTAGTCCCTTTATAGGTAAGATAGGGCTGAGCTTTCCTTGCTTGGTAAGTTCGAGACAGCCTGAGACATGTGATTGCCTGTCTAGGGCCTATCATCTTCCACAGAGCCTCACCGCTTCCTGTCAGTCTGTTTGAATTGTTTTTGTTATGTACTTTAGAAAAAAAACTTTCCAACTGTCACCACCAACCATGCATCATCCCTGTAATAGTACAGTTGGTCGTCAGGAAAGTCATTATGTATTTTTCCATGTTTTTTTCATGCAAAACTGTGTCGTGACTTTCCTGATGACCCAATAGTTAACTTTCTTTTAAGTATTTCTAAGGTCAGGACTAATTCATTTTAAAAAAAATTAAGGCCTCGATATTCACTAATTATCCTTTCATAATTGAAAAAATGCTAGTAACTGTTAACAGGTATGCTGGATGATTCTAAGCCCTTCACATGCCCAACAGTAATGAAGTAAAACAGGGGTAATAGCAGCCTAAGCCCAGTGAGGTGAAGCAACCTGCCAGAAGCCAACAACAGTAGTTAGTCCCAGAGTCAGCATTTGAATGAAGCCGGCTCTGCCTTCTGTGCTCTCAAGCTTAGCGCTGTTCAGTGACTGTGTACTTCAAGGCTCAGTGGAAACTACTGGACAGAGGGAGGCCCACTGAGATTTGAATGTACCCTCTTGCTGCAACCAGTGTACATTACCTGGAGCCTTGGGTTGCTCAGATTTGTACTCGAATCAGCTCTTCACAGTAGCAGTGTATGGTGTAACCCTAAAAACAGGACTTTTAGCCATGAAGACTTCTGTTTTAAAATGTTGACTTATATTAGTAAAACATTTAAATATTAAAGTATCTGATTACTAAAAAAAAATAATTTTATCTCTCTTACTGAAGAAAATCATCCATCCCCCATGTATAATCTCAGTCAATTAGTAGAATAATTTTGGGCAAACATAAGGGGATTTCCAGAAGTTCATGAAGAAAGGAATTAAAGTACGAGTTTATTTTGGCACACAAATTTTTGAAATCCATGCACATATTTTTTAAAGGATTATCTATGTAATTTTATTTGTTGTTATTATTTTTTAATTTGAGCAGAGAGACAGAGTGAGAAAGAAAAAGTGAGAAAGCAAGCTGCCAGGTCCAGAACTCCAACTGCAGTCAGTCACATGGGAGTCTGGCACCTTAACCACCACACCACTTGCTGTCCCCAACACATAGATTTTTTTATACTACACATTTGTATGTGAGTTTTTGAAGGTCTCATGTATATCTGACTTGCACTGGCTAGTTCATCCATCCATTCTTCTGTCTCTGAGAGTGATGGAATATTTTGGACCTAAACTTACTGTTGGAGGGATTTTTCAAAGCATACTATGCTTTTATGTCTGAATTGTATTCATTTCAGAGTTTTTCCTTTATCTCTTTTAAAAGTTGTTTTAAATTTTAGTTTGCACTACCTCTTAGTAGGTCCCAGTTTCTGAAGTTGAGTGCCCCTTCCTATAAAGAAGTATGTTGCCTTTACTGTTAATTTTTACGCTTAAGTGGTATTTGCCTAGTTCTCACATTGTGGGATTTGGTGAACCAATGTACAAGTTTGCCCCATCGTGACGTTTGACAATATTGTGTATTTTCTGCATAATCAACCACATATTCATCCTAGTGGCTGCCATTATCCATATCTTTGTTGCCTCTCTTGGTCTTTTCTCAAGGATAGTGACCACTGCTGTGAAGCTCACAAATCACTAGGTGTTGTGCATGACCTGTTGACATTCTGGGCTTGGTTCCTATGGGGTCGCTTTTTTCAGGGGCCTGGTAAAAAAAGATACTGTAGACATTCACTGTCACCAGGTTGAGTTGGTTGTGGCCTTCCTCCCCGTAACTTCAAATGTATTTCTCTGTGCCATTAATTGTGATAGCTAAGTAAGGCCTCGACTATTTTATTTATCACAGCTTTCTGTTGTTATAATCTTCAAAAGTTTAAACAGATCCTTGTGTTGAAATGGTTTTGTGTCTGTTCTGAATGTAATGCTTTCACTTATGTCCAAATTGTGATGAGTATGCATTAATTAAATGAAGTATGTATTGTCCCTAGTAAATACCAATTAAATCAGATCTTACTAATTTGATTTCAGTCAAATTCATGCCACTTTAAACTGCCTTAATTTAGTGAAAGCAGAATTCTTGAACATGCAATAGAGTGAAATTGTTCACCCTTTATCATTCTGCTTGACTACCTCTAAATTATCTTTAAAAATTAAGATGTTCTAAAGAAATTTAAGGCCTGTTGCACTATTAACAAATATTAAGTTTTTCTAGACAACAGCCTGAGCACTAGGAATAAAAATTCCTACTGGATTCAGTTCCCAAGTTCTCTTCCTCCATAGTTGCCTACGTTGTCTCAGCTAGTGATTCAGATGTCTCATTCCTGAGGTGCCTGATACAGAAATGGGGTCGCAACATGGTGCCGTATGATCTCAGTTGCAGTATTTGAAGCTTACATATCAATTGTGTTTGAAATTGCTTGCAAATTCAATTGATATAGTATGATATCGCATGTTGTCTTTCTTGATAGAGTTTCCAGTATGGCTTCTGCTGCCACTTCTGAGTATAATTCACACTCATTGGAGAATGAGTCTATTAAGAGGGTAAGTCGAGTTTTCAGATTTATCTGTATCTCCTCTGCACTTTTTATGTTTGAATATTTTGGTTTTCTTGAAATAAGAATTTTATTATTTATTTACATAGCATAAATAACATTAATACATGCAAGTTTTTTGTTATTCCACCTTTTTCCAGAAAAGAGTTTAGGTAGAATACCTTCTATATGTCAAATGAGTTTTGTGTTTTTACATCCTTTCACCTAACTTCATTTTTGAGAACAGAGGTTCTCAAATGTGAATTACTGCCAGATGTTACATTTATATCCTCCATGCTAGAAGACTTTCTGAAGGAGATAAGAGAAGGCCACGGTCCACCAAGCTGGCTGCTACACCTCCCTAAATATTGGCTTTATTTTTCAATTATGATAAAATAGTCTCATAACGAAAAAGATACAACTTTAATGGAAAAATGGTTCACAGTATGCAGGAGAAAAGTATATAATTAGGAGATTTTGTAATATATATTAAAAGGAAGGATGAATTCAAAATAAGCTTCGTTCATGGCCCTTTAAGGCTTTAAGATTATCCACCAGAAAGGCTAATTTGCACCCCCACTAGCAGTGCATAGATGCCCAAGCAATCAGAACGGAACTGAAGGCAATCTTTTGATTTGTGCTACTGGTTACTAGTGAGTCGACCTTTTAAAAACAATATATATTTATTGTCCCTTTGTATTTCTTTAATGAAGTGGTTGTTCACATCCTTTACCTATTCATCTTTTGGAGTACCTGGGGGGGAGAGGGAATTCTTTTCTTATTGATTTATAAGTGTTTTGTATGTATTATTACAATGAACTCTTTATAATATACCGTACAAGTCTTTTTCCTAGTTTATTGTTAGCTTTTTGATTATATTTGTGGTATTTTGGTTTGATTTTGAAATACAAAGGTGGGACCAGCAGTTAGCATAGTGGCTATGTCGCTGGACTCCTACGTAGTCGACCGCGGTTTGTGTCCCAGACCCGGTGGCTTAAAACTCACACCAGGTGCGTGTGCGTGCGTGCCCAAGATCCCGAGAGGAGAATGGAAGAGAAGGGATGGCGGCATGGCCATCCCCCCTGGGGGGGG
>NW_006209292.1:1224423-1224978 GCF_000334495.1 Tupaia belangeri chinensis | reverse complement strand
GAGGCTAGACGTCCTGTAATCAAAACCCCTAAAAAAAAAAAAAAAAAAGAAATACAGAGGTTAAACATCTGTCAGTCTTTTCTACTTTGGATGTCTATAAGGACCTTTGTTATCCTTAAGATAATATTAGGTTGCAAGAAAGCCACAATGCATTTTTCTATGTTTTCCTATGCAAAAATGCATCATGACTTTCCTGCCGACCCAGTATACATTTTTATTATATTTTATTTTAGAATTTTTATGATACAGGAATCAGTTCTAAACTCAAGCCCGAGTTCAAGAATGTAACGGTAAGTCCTTGTGTAATGCCACGCTGACATAGAGTATATCCTGGGTAAACCCCACATGTCCTGTGTTAGTCGGTCATTCCTGTCCCTTCTTTTGTGGTTGGATTATGCTTTCTTCTCCTGCACCAGAACTGTGGTATTTGGAAGGTAAACTGAATATTATGTTGGCTCATTATACTTTATTTTAGTGAGAGGCAGCAGTGTTAAAGGATGACAATAATTTGTTTTCAATCTTCCCGTTTATGTAAGATACGTGGTTTTGTTTCTG
>NW_006209292.1:1174425-1224374 GCF_000334495.1 Tupaia belangeri chinensis | reverse complement strand
CTCCTAGTTAAAATGCTTAGCTTACAGGCAGGAAAAAAGGTTTAAAGTTGGCTAAGAATTTCAATTTTATGTCTGAATAAATGATGTAAAACCATAAAAGAACTAGCAAAACACCTCTTATTCACAGCCTATATCCCACACTAATATGTGGTTTGCATTTTGTAATCATTATAATTGCGTAGTCCCCAGTAAGTCATGAGAAGTGTGCTTGCGTATTTTTATTCACTACTAGTCACAAAACCCCTCTGAGGGAAACAGTACTAACTTTACACATGAAACAATTGTCGTATGATTTTGGAATACACCTAGAAAAAAATTGAATGAAAAACATTGCTAAAAGGGCCTTTGGCCAAACAGAGCTTAGCCAGGTGCCTCATGCGTCCCCACACTAACGCGTGCATCATGTCGCTGGTGTTCATCGCTGAGAGCGCGAGCAACTGGAGAGTTTGAAAAACACCTTCACTGGGCACCCAGGTCACGGGGGAGATCTGTGTAGAGGAGTCTCCCAGAACTCACCTGTGGGCTTCCACACTCAAACTTTGGCCACACAAAAACCAGGGACTACAGCAGTAGTAAAGTAACTTTGTATAAATACTTCCTCAAGCCCTTGGAATTGCATTTTTCATTCCTACTCTTCACAAATGGTAAGTGCACATTTAATGTGAAAAACAGAAAAAGAAAAAAAAACCAGTATATGTATAGTTATAGAATAAGCTTACTTGCTTTTTGTCACTTTCCTGAAAGATATTAACTTTAAAGCACTAGAAGGATTAATTAAAAGTTAATGTTACTGGGGCCAGCAGATGGTATAGTGATTACATAGCTGAACTCCCTCATAGTTGACCACAGTTCAAATCCTGGACCTGGTGGCTTGAAAATCACACCGAGCGTGTGCGTACGTGCCCAAGATGCTGGAAGGAGAATGGAGGAGAAGGGATTGTGGCGTGGCCATCCCCCTGAGGGGTGATTTCTCAATGTCCCTCTCACTGTTTTCTCTCTCTCTCTCTCTCTCTCTCTCTTTCTCTCTTTCTCTCTCTCTATGGTGAGTGCATGTGCCCTATGGCAAAAATCTCTAAACAAAACAAAAAAACCTAATGTTACTGAAAAGCATGCTAACATTTGAATTAGACTAGAAGTTAACACACCTCATAAATGTTGATGGTAGGTTGTATTTTTTTAGTTGGGGTTTTCTGTGCCAATTTTCTCAAATGCTAAATTTCTCTCTTTAAACAGTGCACTTCTGGGAGCCAGCAGGTGGCCTGCTGATTATGGTGCTGGACTCCCACATGGCCAACTGTGGTTTGAGTCCCAGACCCATGGCTTCAAACTCATGCTGGGTGTGTGCTCATGTGTGCCCAAAATCCCTAGAGGAGAATGAAGGAGATGGGATTGTGATGTAGCCATCCCCCAGGGGGATGATTTATTATTTTCTCTCTCTCTGGAAAGTACATGTGCTCTATAGCAAAAATCATCCAAAAGAAAAAAAAAAAAGAAAGAAAGAACTAGGTGCATGTGCGCACATGCCCCAAACCCTGGGAGAATAGAAGAGAAGGAATTGTTACTTGATCATCTTCCTGGAGGGAGGGAGTGATTTGTCACTTTCTCTCTTACTTTCTGTCTCCCTCTGTCTCCAGTGAGCACACACACACCCCATGGAAAAAACCTTAAACAAAGGAAAAGTGTTCTTCTAGTTGCTTGTATTTCAGGTTGCTTAAAGCCCTTCTGTAAATGCAGTGTCATTACTTTCGATGCCTGTTTCATTCCTAGATGTCTCGTGACAGAGTCAACCAAGATCTCAGTGAAACTATTCCTCGACTTCCAGGAGAAACATTAATTACTGGTAAGCCCCCCACCCCTGCCGACATCAGGATGTGCATAACTTGGTGAGGAGTCCAGCAGGTTCAGGTGGCTCCAGTCCTTCTTGCTCTTTAGAAGTCAGACAGATAGGCCAGTTCTGTTTAGAAGCATTAACACAGAAAGAACTCTCTGCATTTGTTTCTTGATCAAAGAGTTCTTTCAATAGCTTGGAGCTCAGAAGGATAGTGATATTCTTGTCTCTATACAAAAGATGGAGAACAATTTCGGGGAAAATGTGGAATATCTTTTGCAAGTCTCTTATTGGAACTATAAGCTCTTATGGGCTAAGGTTGTAAGAACAAAATGATATTAAGTTTTCTAGTCTATGATGTATACTTTAAAATGATAAACTTGAAAGCTTACATAGTCTCCTATTGGAAACACAGGAGACCATATTAGTTTAAAATATCATTTGTTTTTTTAGAAAACAGATGTTTGTAACACTAGGATAACATTTTGATGTGTTGATTTTTTTTTCTTGAGAAATTCATACGAAGAGGAAGGTATCTACTTTGGAAGGGCCAAGTCATTCTGACTTAAGAATGCAGATGCAACAGACAGCTTCTGAGCCAAGCACTGATGTTGTAGGCATTCTCATTTAGTGTTAGGGCCGACATCCTTCTTTCAGAATCCACAGTGTTTGAAGATGATATATGGTTACCATTGTTTCAGGGAGCTTTTGGATTTATTGACTAAGATCTGGGTTGTTGTAAAGGTCTTCATTAATGTACCTTTGTGAATTGGTTACCCCATGCTCCATGTCTGTATCCCCAGACTTGCACACATAATTCTAGTCTTAAAACGGAAACCAGTGGGATGTGTCCATCCCAAGTCCTGGATAAGAGCAAAGATGTTTTAGTCTTATGGTCTTCATATATGCAGTTTGGGTGCTGCATATTTATGCTGGACATCAGTGCCCAACTAAGGTAGCCATTAATTGAACTGGCATGAAATAGCCTTACTGGGGATTTTTCATTTAGCACCTGAGGAAGAAAGGATTTCAAAATCATTTAAAAAGATTAAAACCCATAACATATTCAAGGGCATCCTTGAAAGATAACAGAAAGATGTAATTCTATTGTAGTCGATTAACTCTTTTGATGTATTTCTCCTTATGTTTGATTCTACCAAAGATGTACTATTTTCTTGACCATTCGTTTTATACCACTGAAATGTTGGAAATGAGTCTAGCTGAACTCTACTCTGGACTATTAAGAGAAAGAATGACTGTAGGCAGATTTCTACTGCTGACATTCATTTATCAATAGCATCACGCTGATTGGGTGGCTGGAGGTTGGCAAACCTTAACACCACATCTGGCAATAAGTCTGTAACATTGTCCTATGTGAGTTGCCATCCTCTTGTGGAGGTAGCCCAAATAGTTACCATTACAACCAACTGAGGGGAGTGGCAGCACTCCCTCATTACTTCTGCTCTCCAGCTGTAGTCACCTTGTCCCAGGTAGTGACATGGGTGTTTCCCCTATTGCTCTGACTCCCCTAGCACAATAATGGAGAGACACAGCCAGTGTCTGTCTACTTTCAAGCTTTTCAGTACAGTTATACTGTAGTTACTCTTAGCTGAATAGTTTATATTAAATTAGTACCATTTGTTGTGTCTCGTGGTGTGTATTTCCATTATTTTAGAGTACTTTTTTGTTATCTTAATAGACAAAGAAGTTATTTACATATGTCCTTTCAATGGCCCCATTAAGGGAAGAGTTTACATCACAAATTATCGTCTTTATTTAAGAAGTTTGGAAACGGTAAGTAGATTATAAGACTATAAACATGACCCTAACTGTTAAAGATAATGCTAAACTGTTTCTCTTGTTACTTGAAAGATTGCCTGTGGATCAGATTAACATGGGGGAGATATTTGCTTCTCAACTCTTAATTTTTTGTTTATGCAAAACTCATTTAGCACTAATATAGATAGAGAATAGAATAAATTTTAAAATAAGTTTTCTTCCTCATAATAGTGGGGAAGGGCTGGTAATTGTAACTATTTACTAGTTTGGAAAATTTATTGGATCATTGGGAAAGCCATGGCACATTTTTGCATAGAAAAACACGTCATGAATTTCCCAGTGACCTACTACTCAGGTGCACAACTGTTTCTTGTTTTTTTTTTTAAAGAAGATTTTGCCTTAAGGCATGTGTGCTTGGCTGAGAGAGAGAGAGAGACTCAGACACATGAGAGGGAAAGTAAGAAATCACCCCCTGGGGGGATGGCCATGCCCCAATTCCTTTTCTTCCATTTTCCTCCCAGCATCTTGGGCACACACACACATGAGCCCAGCGTGATTTTGAAGCCACCAGGTCTAGGACCTGAACTACACTGGTCATGTGGAAGTCCAGTGACATAACTGCTATGTCATCTGCTGGTCCCAGAACTGGTTATCAAAAGCACAGATGAGAACCACTTGTGGCACTTAACAAGTAATACAGTA
The DNA here is from genome assembly GCF_000334495.1 of Tupaia belangeri chinensis. Classification (NCBI taxonomy): domain Eukaryota; kingdom Metazoa; phylum Chordata; class Mammalia; order Scandentia; family Tupaiidae; genus Tupaia; species Tupaia belangeri. The sequence goes on along the minus strand of NW_006209292.1, from coordinate 1,220,065 downwards.
GTCCAGACACAGTTATATGTCCTAAAATGTCACAGATGTGGATGCTGATGTGAATCCCTGGTTAATGCCCTCTGCTGTAGAACTTTCTAAGTGTTCAATTACAAAGCACCAGGTAGCAGTATAGAGCTGGGGTTACTATGATATGGCATACTGCTGCTGTTATCTTTTAAATCCCCTGCCATGAAATGTTTGTCATAGCATCTCAAGGACAGTTCTATCAATGGAGAAAAGATGACCCCAGAAGAGAAAGAGAGAGTGGATAGCTGCTGTGGCTGCCATAGGACTTATGGTAGATGTGATGGGTTTTCATATTCAGGGCAGCCTAAAGAGGCAGAAGTGTTTTGATAGGGTGGACTAAGGGGAATATGTCTAGGGTTCATGGAAGAGTAGCCCTCTGGCAGCTTTTATACAGAAGATGTGGAGACTATTGAGTAATTCTTGCATTTGTTTCATTGTTTTCATCCCATGATATTTTTTAGTTCAAATCTAGATTGTACCTTTTGTTTTGTTATTATATTCATTATTATGTATGACTTCTGAAAAATGCTAGTCGTTATCCTTGTTGCCTTAGCTGTGGGAGCCCACTTTTAGCTACCCTGTGTAAGTTAGCTGTCTCAACTTCTCATATCTCCTGTAGCACAATGCTCATAGGGATGGGTACATGCATCAAAGCAGAGTCCTAAGACTGGGCATCTGATTTTATGTGAATCTATCCAGACTTCTAAGTAAGACTGGAGAGGAGTGAAGGGTTCTAGTTTTACAGAATGGGAAAGACGATTATGGACACTAACAGCAGTAAGTTAGGTGTCAACCCTTGACAACAATTGACAAAAATTCTACAAGTAATCATTTTAAACAGGTGGTATTCAAATACCTAGAAAAGAAATACACCCTTGGGAACGTATTGACCCATTGTCTTGATAGAATCAAGGCATATAGCAGTCCTGGGAAAGACAAATAGACTGGATAGTACACTTAGGTGGAGTTACAGACCGTTTATTAAAGGCTTAATGCCTGCCAGGAAGGGTGCTCATAACATCTTATTGTGTGGGCCCTTCCTCTCCACTGTTTCTAAGGCAGTACAGATGAGCACATAGCAAGTATGTGTGTCCAAGATGTGAAAAACAGTGCACTAGCTCTTATACTAGATGATACAGTCAAGATTGGAAATGGTTTTAATTGGCTAGGATATTGGAGCAATAATATATAATGATGTCAAATCTAGCATAGATCACTCTGACTCAGTACTAAACTCGATTGTTTCAATAAAGGATTCAGGCAATCAGTTTTAACAGGGATCCAAATTTATTTGAACCAGTGATTGGTTAGGACAGATTAAAAAGATAATACATATACCTATAGGGTGAATTAACAGAAGTATAACAAAATGGCCAGATAAAATGAGATGTTAGCCCATCTGAAATGTCATGTTCAAACCCAGGTATAGTCTTTTTTTGTTTTTGTTAGAGAGACTTTTGCTATAGGGCACATGCCCTCACCAGAGTGACAGAGAGAAACAGAGAGAAAGAAATTGAGAAATCACTCCCTGGGGAGTACCCATGCCACAATCCCTTCTCCTCCACTCTCCTCTTGGGATTTTGGGCATGCATGCATAGTCGCCTGTTGTGTTTCAAGCCTCTGGTTCTGGGAATAGAACCACAGTTAGCCAGTGATATAACCACTAAACCATCTGCTGGTTCTAAAACCAGGTTTTAAGAGAGATGTTGACAAACTAGAGAGTGCAAAGAGTGCAAAGAGGACCAGGCTAGTGAAGGAGCTGCAATGTGAGCAATGATCAAAATAAAGATTGATCTTTTATCTGAAGAAAAAGAGACCAAAGGAAGACACAACTGAGCTATCTTGGAGTATTTCAAGTGCATTTCTGTGGAGTCAGATTTCTACTTATTCTGTACAGTTCCTGAAGGTCAATGTGGAATAAATGCCATAGTCCCTGTCACCTGTGAGATGGCTCATTGACTAGCCACATATGCCTGGTTCCATTTTATGCTGTTACTGATGATGAACTGGGGAAATTATTTAAACTGAGGTGATGGGACAAGATAGTAGATATGAGGGGGTCTTCAAAAGGTTTGTGGAAAATATGGGTTATGAAAAGCTATGCATGGATTTCAAAGTTTTTCATAACTTGAATTCCACTTTTCACAAGCTTATTGAAGTCTCCTTGCATAGTGTGATTTCAAGTGCATAAAATAAATAATAAGTAGAAAACATCATGAGTTTTTGGTGAAATTTGACTCTCTAAGCCTGTAGAATGGGCGTCAAAGACCCTTTTTGCGAAGATGGTGCTGAAAGTGAAGAAGGAAACTCTTGCCCCTCCCAAAGCTGAAGTTAAAGAAAAGGCTTTGAAGGCCAAGAAAGCAGTGCCGAAAGGCATCCACAGCCACAAAGAAAAAGAAGATCCGTACATCATCTACCTTCTGGAGGCTCAAGACTCTTTGGCTGTGGAAGCAGCCCAGACATCCTCGAAAGAGCGCCCCAGGAGAAACAAGCTTGACCACTGTGCCATCAAGTTCCCCTGACCACCGAGTCTGCCATGAAGAAGATAGAAGACAACCACACACTTGTGTTCATTGTGGACGTCAAGGCCAACAAGCACCAGATCACACAGGCTGTGAAGAAGCTCTATGATATTGACGTGGCCACGGTCAACACTCCAGTCAGGCCTGATGGAGAGAAGGCATATGTGCTGCTGGTTCCTGATTATGATGCTTTGGATGTTGCCAACAAAATTGGGATCATCTCAAGCAAGTCCAGCTGGCTAATACTAAATACACAGTTTTCCACCATAAAATAAAATGATCTGTAGAAAAGAGGACAGAGAGAAATTTACCAAATGTGGCAGTATTAGGACTATCTGGAGAGCAGAATTAAGTGTGTTGTGTTTTTTTCCTTACACTCAGTATTTTTCCAAGTATCTGGAATAAGTAAGTAGTATTTTGATGGCTGGGAGCAAGCTTTATTTATTTAATTTTCATATGGCAACTCTAGGGTGGGGCTTAGTACTAGCTGGGTGAATAAAAGACTCTCTTGACACTGACTCTTAACTTATTTATTCTTCCTTTAAGTTTTACATAAACATTTTAAGCAATTGGCCATGACATTTAGTCCAAGTATAACAGCAAGCAGCTAATAGCTGCATACAGTATGTGAAGTAAGGCCATTTAATGATCATACAGGAGCTGAAGAACATAGTCACTGTAGTCTTTCTTCACTTAAAGTCCTAAACAAGTGCATTAATTGTGGATTTGCTACAAAATGTGAACCCTTTTCGTGTGAGTTTGACAAAGAGTTGTTCTCTCCCTGACATGTCGAAGTGGATGCCAGTTGGTTTCAGGTGTATGAATGACGTACTGGGAGGGATGAGCCCATATGCACAGCCTCATTCCACACTCAACCTTCCTGTTTGTGAGGTGTGGATTGCTGCTTCCCATCCTGGGGTAGCCATGGTAGCCTTCTACCTGCCCCTCCTCCTATCCGCAGCTGCCCTGCACATATACCCTGGCCGGATCCTTCTAGCAAGGCTGACCAGCCAGCTTCCCAGTCACTGATTCCCTGTAGTCCATGGAGTCCATTTTCCTCCATGTGGCAGAGAAACCTTCCAACTTCTCCCCAAGCACTCTGTTTTTAAACCATGCCAAGCCCCTTCCTTTTCCTATCATATATAAGCCATTTTCACTGAACTGGATGCCCTTTCTCTGTCCCCTTCAGAAGTTGCTGTTCATCCTTAAAACCCACCTGAAAAGTCACATCCTCTCTGGAGCCCTCTCCAGCTTGTCTTCAAAGAATCACTCTCTCTTTGTGTCCCTGCAGCCCTTTTCTCATGCGTCTGTGTTACTAACACTTATTGCTCGGAAACTTTTCTGGCCACCCTCGCTAAACTTGTAGAATCCCTCTTCTAGATTTACTTTTTCTCCTGAGCACTTGTCACTGTCTCTCATTGTAACTATTGCACTGGCTCACCTGTGTCTCATCTGATGGAGGGTGAGGATGCTCATCTGGCTGTACACAGGTGTCCTCCCAGCTCTGAGAGTGAGGCCTGGAACATGGAAGATCAGTATGTGTGGAATGACTGGATTCTCTCCTACTTATTTGCTGCTGTGTCTGGTCTTATGCCTCACCAGTGCAGAGTCTGGTAGACAGTAAATGCTCAGTAAAAGTATGTTCAGTAAGCGGACTTGGGAGGGAACAGGCTCTTTTCTGTGTTGTTAGTGTTGCTCAGAGGACAAAGGCCATAGTGTGGCGCCCACTACATTGTGCCATCTTGAATACCAACATTACTTCTGAAGTTTCCAAATCCCATAGCTGCCTTCAACCTTGAGGATGCCAAGGAATTTGTCTTTGGGTTAATATTGTGACTACTGGGGCCAGCAGATGGCATGGTGGTTGAGGTGCTGGACTCCCATATTGCCAACTGAGGTTCTAGTCCCAGACCTTGTGGCTTGCTTTCTCACTTTCTTTCTTACTCTCTTTCTCTCTCTCCCACACACACTCTCTCTTTCTCTCTGGTGAGAACACATGCTCTATAGTAAATTTAAAAAATAATAATAAATACAATTAAATAAAAAATTCTTTAAAAAATATTGTGACTATGGCAGGGGCTACTATAGGCATGTGATACCCTATAATCTGGTAGCTTCCACAAGGAAGACTGCTTCCATATTTCCTTCCAGGAGCACTTTGGAATCAGACACTGTAGTAGTGAAAAAGACAGTTGAACCCTTCATTCATTCGCTCTTTCATGTCTTTACACCAAGCAGTCAGTGAGTCTGGCATCATGCTAGTTGGATAATGCCTCCAGGTCATGCAGCCTCATGGGATGTAGAGATGAATTAGTGTGATGACAAGGCCTACAGAAGTGCACACAGCACTGTGAGGCTCCCAGGGAGCAGTGACTGCCCCAGTGTGATGGGTCATGGAATGCTCTAGAGAGGAGTGGTATTTGAACCAAGTCTTACAGAATGGAAGAACCTCCTGGACAAGAGGGAAGGAAGAGCATATCAGGTAGAGCATCGCTGCATCCATATGGTGCTTTAACATACTGTGTGTATAATGGTATGGAAAAGCACTGCATGCTGTAGAGGTGGTCAGGTAGCCCATTGGAGCTAGCATGTTGGGGGAGACACAGTAGTGGGGGGCCATAGTGGGGAGCAAGAAGAGCTGAGGCTGGGAAAGGGTCAACCTTGGGGACTTAAAAGCCACAATTAGGCAATCAGCATGTCACATGGAGAATGTCATATGCAAGATCTTCAGAAAGTTCATGGAAAAATGAAATTAAAGTATGGGGTTGTTTTGGGGCCAAACATTTTGAAGTCCATAAATAATTTTTCTTATTTATTTCTTGTTGCATTAGTTTTTAAAAAATTTACAACTTCTTATTTACATTTAATCACTGCATATCTCTGAGCACACAATGTGCTTTTTCAGAATATAAATGCAGTATTTGACATAGTTTTTCTGATATACATTTTCCATGAGCTTTTTGAAGACCTGTGACTCAGGTATATATTTCAGGAAGGGGATTTTGGTCACAGCAGTTATGACAGATTTGGGATGAAAGAGACCAAGGCAGGAAGACCAAACAGGACATCGTTTTCATTTTCTAGGGTGAGTGGTTAGGGCCTAGTGCAGTCATAATGGAAAGAGAAAACAGGGAACTGCCAAGAGAGATTTGGGAGGATTCAGGGGGGCATTGGAGGTGGCAGCCAAAGGGATGTCAAGTCAAGACAGACTCCCATGAATTTCACTTGGGTGATTGGAGCTGCTCCCATTTATCGGCATAGGGGCCCCAGGTGAAGGAATGCTCTGTGGAAAAGCCTGGTAGTGAAATAAGCTGAAGGCATGGGCTTCCAGCTGTTCCAGAGCAGCTGAGAGCGTGACTCTAAAGCTTCTGACATTGCCAGCTCACAGGGAGTAGTGCAAATCATGGGAGTCTAGGGGTGTGTGTCGTAAGAGGGAGAAGATATGGCTGAGGAGAGGATCCTGGAGGACATGAACCTTTTCCCATTGTGGGAAGAGAAAGAAGGGAACAAAGCACAGTGGTCAGAGCAGCAAAAAATCACCCTCCTGAGAGGAGAAACAGCCAAGAAGTTGGGAGCTGACTGTGATGTGAGACACTGTAAGGGTCCTGAGATTGAAATTGAGAAGAGGCCTGAGGTGGCTGTGAGGTCAGCAGGAGCCCAGTGAGAACCCATTCTAGGGAGAGGTGGGCGGTCACTCTTCTGTGCTCCCTTCGCCTGGTCTTCTCTGTAAAGACCTTGTAGCTGCCATGCTCCAGTGGGCATCTCTCTATTCATTCTCCTGCCCATGGCTTAATCTACCACTTGGCTTCAGTCACCCCTCTGTAGATGAGGGTCTGCATTAGCAGAGCTCCTTAGAGTTTAGCAAGCCTTTCCAGACACTCTTCTATCTTAGCACATAGCCACGGACAGATATGCAAAGCAGATGCCACCCCACCCCACCCCCTGGTCTTTCTCTCTGCTGGTGCCAACCTTTTGGATATTACTTGGCTTTTTACCTGGCACCTCAGACTCATGGCCAAGCTGAAACTATTCAGCTTCTTCTTCCTCCTTCATTTCTTCCTTTTGGAGTTCTTGGATCACTTCTTGGTGCCAGTTTTCTTCCCATCACTCTGAAGTCACCTCTGTCTCCCCGTGCTCCCTTCTGCTCTGCAGTTTTCTCCATTTGCCCTGGCTCTTCTATCCCTGTTGCCCCACCCTAGGTCTAGGCCTTATCCCCAACATCCAGCTCCCAGAGCATGGCATCGCCTTCAGGCATCCCCCATTCTAGCTCCCTGGGACACACTTGCAATCATAATTTTCACCTCCCAGAGACTCAGTACTCCCTTCCTTTCTCGTCACTCGTTCCTGAGCCAGGTGTTCAGGGTCCTCTGCAAGCTGCTCCCCCATGTATACACCCCATGCTCTGGTTCCAGCAAGCTTCCTACTGTTCCCTGAACCAACCTGGTGCTTTCTTATATGTGGACTTCTATCTTCAGGCCATTTTCCCCTCCTAGAACATGTATTCACCCCACCCTATCCCTGCCATTTACCTCCACTCCTGGTAAAATGTTTTGAAATATTGAGGATAGAAAGTAAAGAATATCAAGCATCTGTGGATCTGCCACCCAGCTGATGAAATCGCATCTCCTGCTTTACCCAGGCATGGTTGCCAACCAGAAGCTGGTATTTCTCACTCCTGGTCTTCCACACATCCCTTTGTGAAGTAGAATGGAATCTAGAAAGCATGTAGGAAGCTAAAAAATGGGTTCGATTTTTCTGTCCCCCCACTCCAGAAACAGTGCTTCCATTTTGGTTTGAGAGTGAGAGACACAAAGTTTGCAAATCCTTGTAGAGTCTTTGCATGGATGTGGCCCCCAAGATGCTGAACATCTGGGTACTTGTAAATGTGCTGGTTGAGCAGATCATAAATGGCCCTTGGACATTATAATCTGGTTCTAGGTTGAGGATGGCTGGTGAGATGACAAAAATGTTGGATGTACAGTTTTCACTTCCTGATAGTAAGTCAGAAACACCACATTCTTCTTGGATTAAATTCAAGGAGAAATTTGTTGCTTATTTTTTTTCCTAAAAGGTGGTGATTCAGTTCTTCAGGTAGAGTTCAATTTGATGGTTCTTTTGTTGACTCTAGAAAGGTAGAGCTCATGATATAAACTTTTACCTAGTAAAGAACATTTTGTGAAGGACTGGGATGATGTGCTCCAAGCACTCAGCTTCTCTGGTGGGTTACTGTGCACAAGTTGCACCTGGGACCTCCAGGTGTGTGGACAGTGCATGTCGGCCAACTGTCTCTCAAATACCCGGTTCCAGAATGAGCTTTGAACAGATGCTGGGGATTGCGCCATCCATGAGCAGGGCATCTGACACATGCAGCAGCACCTCAGTTTCCTCATCTCTGTTACTGCTGCCAGGGAGCTATAAGCCTTAGATTCTGCTGAGAAGAAAGGCAAAGCCTGCTTTGTGTTGTAGACATCTCAAAGCTAGAGCTATGAGGGAAGGCCAACCTCTGTCATTACAAGCACAAGCAAAAAGGATTCCTGCAGTATTTTTCTTTTAAAAAATGCATTGGAAAATGTTCAAGATTGTCCTGTTTGAATTTGGCACCTCTTTTCATGGTAAAGGAGGTAAAATAATGCTGAGTAGCCTATAATAAAACACCCTAGTGTGTCTGTACATGGGAACATCAGTGGGAAGGTAGGACCCATACCATTGGTATTTTTTAAAACTTTCTATATTAAATCATCTCCTTATATTGCTTTTGCAAAAAGAATGCTATTTTCAGGTTTTAAAAATGCCTGCTAATACCTTAGGTTCTTTTGTCGCTTGCCCACATGCTAGTCCTCAAACCTGAGGTCTGTAGGCTACTGAGCCCTGATGTTAGAAGTCACATAATTGATTGAATTATATAGTTTCACAACAAATTCAGGCTTTCAGACCTCAGCAAGGGTTTCATTGCTGCATGGCAGTTCTTTTACTCTCATGTGGGCTGCTCATTACATCCCCCTCCACTGCAGTGACAGACTTTCTGGCTCTCCAGCTGACCTTGCCTCGTGTTCTATGAAGTAGAGTCACCCTCCCTGAGCTCCACTATATTCCCCTTTCACCATGAAATGATGTCTGCTTTCTCCCATCTTTTCCTCCTCTCCATCAGAGAGGAAGGAACTATTAGGTCGTTGGGAAAGTCATGATGCATTTTTCCGTCATGATTTTCCAGACAACACAATAGATGACATCTTTTCCAAGACGAGGCCTTCTCTTTCAGCCCTCCTCCTCTAACCTGCTCTGGAGTCTCGGTGGCCCTTCAGTTATCCTGTGTCTTATGTGTTTGGATTTCTTAGTTTGTGGCCACTCACCCCCAATTCCTGCATCCCCGCCTTTTGCATATCCATTCAAGTCTTTTTATTTTAAAGCATCTTCTGGCATCCCTGCTTCCCCACTATGACCACCGCTCTCTTCCTGTCTTTGCCCACCTGCTCTAAGCTGGGTAACTTCCTGAGCCTGGCGTCTGCTCCTGTGACACTACTTTCCCTGCTCAGTTTCAGGGCCAGGGCTGAGTCCTCTCTGCAGCAATGGCCATCGCTGACTGCTCCTTCCTTCTTTGTCCTTCCTTCCATGCACTTTTGGCTCCTTTTCCACTTCTGCCTTTTGCCCTCTATGCAGTTCATCTTTTCCTTCCTGTCTCCTAAATTATTTTCCCTGGGATTCTGTCTTTAGCCTTTTCCCTCTCCTTGTCCAGTTGCTTTTCAGTCTATAGCTCCAGTCCCAGTCTTTTCCTCCTTCTTCAGAGAACATTTGAGAGTCACTAAGATGTGTCAAGCACTGTGTCAGCTGCTGGGATAGAGCAGTGGGTACAACAGACATTCTTCCTTCCTCCTGAGGCTCAGAATTCTGGTGGGACCAACAGATGCTGTTCAAGCAGTCTACCCTATGCATAATAACAAGCCATGACAAGACATGTGGGAGCATCCCAGCAGTGTGGGAGCTTGCAGAGCTTGGGGATGCCAGGTCCCTAAATGTGAGGCAGGAGCTGGGAAGGAGAAAGAACTGAGAGAAGGGCATACAAGAGACCCTAAGGCCAAGGTTAGCTCGAAAGGACCACACGTGACTGGGCCAGGACAGAATGGCAGCAGAAGGAGGCAGTGGCCAGACAGCCTGAGCATTGCCAATCCTGGTAGGGATTTTGTGGTTTATTTTCACTTTTTTCTATTTTTCATCAACTTTGTAATTGACACAAATTGTATATGCTTGTCACATACAACATGTTTTGAAATACATATAAATTGTAGAGTGGTTCATTCAAGGCAGTTAATGTATTACCTTAAACACTTACTTTTTTGTGATGAGAACACTTAAAATCTGCTCTCGGTGATTTTCAAAGATACAAGGCCTGTTATCACCTGATAGACAGTAGATTCCTTGAACTCTTTTCTTACATCTCATGGAAACTTGGCTTCCTTTGAGCAGCACCTTCCCAGCCACTGCTCTCAGCTTGGAGCCTTGAGTTCAGTGCTGAGGAGCTTTATGATGTAGTGTAAGCAGGGGCGGGGGTGTGTGAATGCATCAGATACGATGTTTTTTGACAGATCGGCCTGGCTGCTGTGTGCAGGGCCGACTGTTGGAGGAGCCATAGTGTGTGCAAGGAGACCACTCTGGGCTTTGCTGTGGTCCTGAGAGCATGCTAGTTTAGTTGGAGAAAGGGTGACAGGTTCCAGATTGATTTAAGAGGAAGACATGGAGACTGGATTATGCATAGAGAAGGGGATGTCGAAGTTGACTCCTAGGTTCCTAGCTTTTTGTAACCAGGGGGGACAAGTATCAGCTACTGAGACAGGTAACAATCCTGTGTTTAGTTCTGGGCATTTTGAGTTTGAGATACCCATGGGATCTCTCTTCCAGTTCTGTGTTTCCAGCTGCCTACTCAGAATCTGTACTTGTTTATCATAATTTCAAACCCACTTTGTGTTAATCTTGCTCCAAAACCCCTCCTGTGTTCTCTATATCTGGAGGTGGTAACACCATCATCCATCCCAGAGATCTGGGCTAAAATCTGAGTCATCTTTGATTCTTCTCCCCTGCAGCTAATCTCTTGTTTTTTACCTCTCTCACACACCACTCTCAGGTTCTTCAAGTCTCTCACTTACACTGATATGTTGACTTTCATGATGCTGAGGAGCAGGTGTAGCCCTCTCCTTGCTGGTCTAGGGGGCTCTGTGCTGCTAAATAATCTTCATAATTCACCATTCTGATCATGCCCCTCCCCTTCTCAAAAGTGTTCCATGTGGCCCGGCCACACTGATCATACCCTATGGTACTTCCCAGGGATTCTTGCCATCCTGTCCTACACCTGGCCTGCCTGATTTTACTTGTTGGTTTGTTTGTTTATGAGATCCCCATGCCTTCCCATGTGTGTAGCTGATGTAACTGTTACCTGTTTCTGGAAGGCAAGTCTAACTGTCATTGTTCTATCCTTTAAGAATCACCTGTTTTTTGTTTGTTTGTTTGTTTGTTTGTTTGTTTGGGGTTTTTTTGGGTCTTCTATTTTTTTTTTTTTTGCATTCAATCACTGTATATCATTATAGCATACTAAATGAATTTTCTCCTCATGAATACACTATATACTGGCTCAGTCAAAGATATTACCATACATGTTATCATGAACAGATAATTTTCTGTTTTTGTGTCCATTAAATGTTTTGCTTCTTTATTTTTCGCCTTGATTCCCACTGTCTCACCCTGTCCCATTTTCTACCCTCTTCCCGCACTGTATCTAGTATCCACAGTTGTTCTCCATGCCTTTATACCTTCTAATCTTTCTGCTTTTAGCATAGAGTACAAACATTCAGTATAGAGTGAGGACATACAGTCTGGCTTGCTTTGCTTAGCAGATAATCTTCCATATTTGACATACAGTGTCTCTCTTTCATAGTCTGGCTTGCTTTGCTTAGCAGTAAATCTTACATATTTGACTACTTTCTATTAAATGCCAGGGTCTTATTGTTTTTTATGGCTGAGTAGTATTGTGTAGTGTGTATGTGCCACACTTTTTCAGTTCATTCCTCTGTTTGTGGACATTTGGGTTGGTTCCATGTCTTAGCAATTGTAATACCACAATAAAAAAGGATATGCAAGGGTTTGTTTTTCCGGCTGAGTGTATTCCTATCCTTTGGGTAGATACCCAGGAGTGGAATTGCTGGATCATATTGTAGTTTTATTTGTAGGTCTTTGAGGAACCTCCATATTGTTCTGTACAGAGGTTGTACTAATTTACATTTTCACCAACAGTGTAGGAGAGTTCCCTTTTCACCACAGACTCACCAGCACTTATCCTTCTTTATTTTTTGTAATCTTGGCCATTCTGATTGAGGTTGGGTGATATCTCATTGGTCATTGTTGCAGAACCTTCATGGGATACAGTTAGTAAGATAGCAGCTTGCCTTCTTTGCCCTCACATTCCCTTGAGGACTTTTCTGATGATTCTTGGTTCTTGCAATCTGCTGTCACAACTATTGGCACATGTATCTTATCTCCCAGCCCTGACCCAGCCCTGAGCTCTATGTGTCTGATCTTCATGGACTTTGGTGCCCAGTACCCTTTCTGTTACTTAGTGTAGCTGAGAGAGAGAGAGAGAGAGAGAGAGAGAGAGAACACATTGTTTTAGCTTGTCTGTCATATTTGCTTTTCAACTATTTTAGATAAGTAAAGGAACAGAGACACGACTTTGAGTTAGAATGGACCTTTGAGAAGCCTTGTTTATTCCTATTTAGATGGTAATGGTTCAGGTTTCCAGAGAGTTAAGCTGATTTTCCTGTTCCTGGATCTTCATGTTTGGCTGCTGAGTTATCTGATCCTGAACATGTCATTACGGGAGGAAGTGGCAAGTAGTCTCACTAGCCATGGGTGTTTTTGGTCAAGAGCTAGCTGGTTCTCCTGTGTCCTGTTTTCTGTTTTGTTTTAGGTCAGGTCAATCTGAACTGTAGGATTTCCTTCACACAGGGAGAGAGCAGCAGGCATCATCTTTTAATTCTACTTTTTTTTTTTTTTTAAGATTCTTGTTTCCATGTTGAAATTGGAGTATCAGGCTTTTATTTGCTGGCTAATCTATGTATTTTAGGTATAAGTTTGACATTTAAGAATACAGTCCATGCTCATGAATCTCAATCCAATCTAAGCACAATAACAGACTGCTTATAGTTTGATTTTTAAGATTTTTGTATGTTTATTTCTTCCTTGAACAAGAGGAGAGAGAGAAAGGGGAGAGAGAGAGAGAGAATCCTCAACAGAGTCTCCATGCTGCAGTTCACCTCTAGCTTTGACCATCCTTGGATCATGGGCATGTGCACCTGCCCAGTGTGTTCAGAGAGGTCTCTGTAGGTGAATGCAGAAGTTTTCCATGTGTGTCAGCCTCACAGAATGGTGTGTTACCACCATACCACTGTTGGCCTACTCAATAAGATGTTTTTAATAACTAGACTAAAATGAGAAGTAAATTTGAGGGTATTTCCAAAAGTTTGTTGAGAAATGGAATTAAGGCACAAGTTTGTTTTCATATAAAAATTGTCTGAAATCCATATATAGTTCTTTGATAATATGCATTTCCATGAAGTTTTTGAAGATCCTGCCTACATTATAATAAATAGCTATATATCACTGTCATTGAATAGCGTTTTTTGTCTTGGAGCATTTGAAATTCAGTCTTGTAGTGAGATATCTTGCCCCATGGCAATCACCAAAAACATCCCTCCTTTATAGGTATAGAAGAAAGATCTGTCCGATGCTTGAAGAGCATACTGATCTGCTATATTTGGAGAGCTCAGTTATGTCTTTTACATACTAAGATATTCTTTGTCACAGTAATGATAATAATAATAATTCCCCCCCCCATTGATTTTTAGCTGCCATTGGCAGGCACCATGCCAGGTACTTTAAATCCATTATCTCTAATCATCCCTACTTTACGGGAACATGTGTCTGCGTGTTAGTGACTTGCCAAAGTCATCCAGCTAATAAACGTCAACACTCAGATTGGAACCAATTTTGTCCACCTTAAGAGCTTGTGCTTTATTCGCTGCACTGTGATAATTACACCCTTAAATTTCTTTGACTTTTTATTTTGAAGTAATTATGAATTCACAAAAACTTGCAAAAATAATATGGTGGTGTTGTGTATCTGTCACCCAGTTACCCATTAACTGTGCTGCTTTATTATTTTTTAATTGCCAGAGGGCATATATACTCACCAGAAAGAGGGGAGCAAGCACCCCACCACTGGGGTGTGGTCATGCTGCAGTCCCTTTGCCATCTCTCCATTCTGTCAGGATTTTGGGGGCATACTCACATATACACTCCATATGTTTTTCAGGTTGCCAGGGCTGGTATTTAAATTGTGGTCATCTAGTAAGATCTAGTTGCTTTAATCACTAGGCTGCAGGGCCGGCTCACTATACTGCTTTATCAAAACCTGAAAGTGGGGACCAGCAGTTAACATAATGGCTATGTCACTGAACTCCCATGTAGTCGACTGCAGTTCGAGTCTTGGACCTGGTGACTTAAACTAACACTGGGTGCGTGTGCGTGCATGCCCAAGATCCTGAGAGGAGAATGGAGGAGAAGGCATTGCGGCGTGGCCATCTCCCCTGGGGGGTGATTTCTCGCTTTCTATCTCTCTGTCTCTCTCTCTCTGTCTGGCTAGCACATGTGCCCTATAGTATATATATATTTAAATTTAATCACTATGTATCTTTACAATGTATTCAGTTGTCAGAAAAGTCATGATGCATTTTTGCATAGAAAAACAGAAGAAGTACATCATGACTTTTCCAACAACCCAGTACATGATTTTTCCCCCAGAGTGAATACACTGCATATTAATCAAATCAAAGACATCACCATATACATTATCATCAAAAGATGAATTTTTACTTTTATGTATCATTTGTTTTTTCCCTGATCCCCTCCCTTTTACCCCCTATTAACCACCCTCTATTACCTCCCCCCATATGGTCTCCAGTATCTACAGTTGCCTTCTCTGCTATTATACCTTCCAATCTTTCGGTTTCTGCTATAGAGTACAGACATTTGATATATATTAAGTGGGGACATACAATGCCTGTCTTTCATAGTCTGGCTTGCTTCACTTAGCATTAAATATTCCATATTCATCTACTTTGTATCCAGTGTCAGGGTCTCATTGATTTTATGGGTGAGTAGTATTGTATAGTGTATATGTGCTACATTTTTTCAATCCACTCATCTATTTTTAGACATATTCCATGTCCTAGCAATTGTGAATAATGCAATAATAAACATGGATGTACAAGTGTTTTTCCAACTGAGCATTTTCCTATCCAGGTAGATAACCAGGAGTGGAATTACTGAGCCTTGTGGTAGTTTTATTTGAAGGTTTCTGAGGAACTTCTATATTGTTATCCCATCAACAGTGTGAGAGGATTCCCTCTGCATCATACCCTTGCCAACATCCATGTACTTTATTTGTATCCCCCAAAAGAATATTTGTAAAGAACAAAAATTCAAACACCTTTCAAATATTTTTTTCTTTGTCAAAATAATCTAACACAGTATTTAAAAAAATTTGGATTAATAACTGTGTAGCCATTCATGTCTTCATCTACATGAATGTTCATTTTATGTTACTATAGTCACAGTGTATTTTATGTTTTGCTTTTTACCACTTAAACTTATTACTCTATGTGCCATAATTATTTTAATAACTGCATATTTGTTCCATCAAATTGACTAACTAATTTCCTCCACCCTGATATCTGCCTCTGGCTCTATTGAGTATCTTAATACTTATAGTTTTTTTTCTTCCTCATGAATGATAGCCATAAAATAAATTCCTAGGAGTGAAATTATTGGGTCAAAGGTAAGACTATTTTTATGGCTCTCTTGATGTGTGTTCCTAGGCCTTAGCTTGAAACTTAACCCTGCCCCATATTTAATGAGCAAGTTATTGAAGCTTTTTTAAACTTTGGTTGTCACATCAAGAATTAGGGATACTTGGGAACCAGCAGTTAGTGTAATGGCTATGTCGCTGGACTCCCACGTAGTCGACTGCAGTTCGCGTCCCGGACCCGGTGGCTTAAAACTCACACTGGGTGCGTGTGCGTGCGTGCCCAAGATCCTGAGAGGAGAATGGAGGAGAAGGGATTGCGGCGTGGCCATCCCCCCTGGGGGGCGATTTCTCACTTTCTGTCTCTATGTCTCTCTCTGTCTATCTGGCGAGCGCACGTGCCCTATAGAGAAAATCTCTCCAAAAAAAAAAAAAAAGCAAGAATTAGGGATACTTCACTCACATCCTGGAATGGTTGTAAAGATAAAGTGAGATGATGCATGCAAAGCCCCTATTGCAGTACCTGCCACAATGAGGACTTCTGCATGTGGTAGCTGCTGTTATTCTCTTGTTGCAGTGGTTGTGAGTCCACTTCCCTGACATGGCTCCATATAGTGCACTTGCACCCAGAATTGAATAGCAAATGATGGAGAAGTGTTGCCACACTTTCAGGACCTTCTGCTTTGGGAAACGCACCCATACCTGAGACAAGCAGTGCTTCTACAATGCTTGGTTTCTGGTGGGGTAACAGAGACGTGTACATTTGTGGTACCAAGACAGGGTGAATAAGTGATGCAATGGCAGGCTGAGTCACATGCTGTGGAACTTCTGAGGGGGGTGTGGTTAATTCTACCAGGTCTAATGGGAAAGCAGGGTTTATTGAGCCCAGGCCCAAACCATGGGGAAAATCTCAATAGTTGGGAAAGTTAGATCTTCTATTGGGTCATCAGAAAAGTCATAACACATTTTTTGCATAGAAAAATAGAAAAATACGTCGTGACTTTTCAGACAACCCAATAGGGAACACATTTAACAGAGCACATGACTTGATTATAGTATTAGAAGAATGGTGAAGGAGTTGACTTAAGAGAAGCCTACAGAAGCAGGCTGGAAGTGATATGAGGGCCCTGGCATTGCATACACAGAAATGTAGTCTTTGTTCCATAAGCAGTGCACAGTGGCAAATATCGGGGGTGGGAGTGCATCTTGATTGTGAAATTGACTATTTTAATGCTTTTTCTTTCATGTGTAAACTGTCATTTTTGTTCATAAAATGGTAAAAAGACCAAGGTAAAAATACTCTGAAATCACACAACTATTTTTATGTTTTTGAGGTTTTAATTATACTGACAGAAATAATGACTTTGATATTTTTATCCATTACAGGATTCTGCTCTAATACTTGATGTTCCTCTGGGTGTGATCTCAAGAATTGAAAAAATGGGAGGCGCGACAAGTAGAGGAGAAAATTCCTATGGTCTAGATATTACTTGTAAAGTAAGAAATTTAATGCATTCTTACACAAAGAAATGGGCACATTAGTGTCAAATGATAGTAGAGAGTTAATATGGGTTTTAAAAAAGAATCAAAACTTCTTGTCAATCTAAGGCCTTGGAAATTCTTTTTCTCTTAGGATAGGTCTTTTCGAAAATTCCTGGAGAAATAATTCCCATATAAAGGGCCTACTGTGATCACCAAGTATGAGGATGGGAGGAACTGGCTAGTTTGTTAGTCTGTATGAGTAGGAAGAAGACTTTGTAAATGAAATTTCTTAAACCATTTCAGTTTTTGTTCCAGTCTTGCTAGGGCATGTCTTCCTATCAGGTGTGACCAGCTAGTCACCTTCATACCGTGAAAGGAAGGAAGAATGAAAGAGATTTTGCCTTCTGTGAACAGGATGTATATTTACCTCTAACAAACTGTAACTTTTGCTCCATTTTTCAAGGTAGTGGCCTAACATTTGTTTAGGCATGGTGAGCAACAGAAGTTTAATGATAACAGTTTCATTAGTTATAATACTATCCATATCCTGAGCATCTGTGTCACTCCAGACACATGCTACTGGCTTCTCATCTAGTCTGCAGCACAGCGCTCTGAAGGATGGACACATTGTAGAGGAGCCCAAGGCTCAGAAAGATTGGATAACTTTGCTAAGACTGCCTTCTATGGGGCAAAGCTGGAATTCAGGTCCAGCAAGATAACATGCTGTAAACAACAAAATAAACACTCAGACAAGGAAACCTGAATCCCAGGTATTGCCTGTCAAAAGACTAGTCTGTAGCCTATTGCCCAATTCTAGAAAGAGCTGGAAGGGTTTGGAGGTCATTGATCCTGGTATTTCTCAAAGCTAGATGTGCATCAGGATACTCTGGGAAACCATTTCTAAAATGTCAGTGTTTGGACATCGCCTGTTAAACCCTGCTGTAAGATCATCTCTGGAGCCCAGGATCCAGAAGGTTGGGATGCTTCTAAGGTCTCAGGTGACTATGAACCATCAGGTTAGCTCTGGGTCAGTAGGCTTGTTCTGTGAAGGGGCCAGAAAGCACATATTGGAGGCTCTGTAGGCCACATAGGATATCTATTGCATATTCTTCTTTGTGTTCTCTTTTTCAACCCTTTAAACATGTAAAACACATTCTTAGCTTGAGAACGTGTGAAGACTGATCTGAACTGAAGTTTACTGACCCCTGGCCAGGCCAGGTTCATTATCTGACAGATCTGAAAGTGTGAGATCTTTGCAGAATGAGATGACTTACATAGGGTTGCCCAAGGAGCTGATGAAGAATGAGAATCAGGACCCAGGTCTCCTTTTTCTGGTCCCATGCACTGTGACTTCTTTTTCTTTCTTTCTTCCTTTCTTCCTTTTCCCTTCCTCCTTCCTTCCTTCCTTTCTTTCTTTTAGTTTTTTTTTTTTTTTTCATAGAGAGTATGTGCTCACCAGAGAGAGACAGAGAGAGGGAAAGTGAGAAACCACCCCCCAAAGGAGATGGCCATGCCACAATCCCTTCTCTTGGATTTTGGGTATACATGCAGATGCACTTAGTGTGATTTTCAAGCCGCCAGGTCCAGGAGTTGAACCATAGTTGGCCACATGAGAATCCAGTGCCTTAACCACCACACCACCTACTGATCCCTCACTGTGATTTCAAA
Organism: Tupaia belangeri chinensis; assembly: GCF_000334495.1. Lineage (NCBI taxonomy): Eukaryota > Metazoa > Chordata > Mammalia > Scandentia > Tupaiidae > Tupaia > Tupaia belangeri. The sequence goes on along the minus strand of NW_006209292.1, from coordinate 1,201,528 downwards.
AAACCAACCTCCTGTACTTATGTTTGGAGTATGACTTCAATACCATGTTTTTCTCTCCAGTTTATCAAAGGTCAATTCTAGTATACTTTATCAAAAACCATAGGATTTTGTCATTATTAAACTTGATCTTCCCTATCTTAGCTTTTTTATTTTTGTTTTAATCTAAGCCATGTTAATGCCTTATCTATTATCTCAGCTATTGTCTACCCTTTGAGGCCTAGAAATAGGAGGATTTTTAAATTTCATTTTCTTTTATACATTCAATTATGATTCAAGTTATTTAGCTTACAAAGTGAGTATTTCAACAGGTGAACATTTCTCCCCAGTCCAGTTGATAAAATATCTTCAACAGATAATACTACATTTCTTTGTCCCATTAATGCTTTGCCTCTCTGTTTTTCTTCTAAATGTCCTTCCTCAGACCCTACTCTTTCACACACACTATATCTGGTATTTGCATCCATTTACTGTGTTTCTATATCCTTTAGTCAATCAGTTTCAGTCACAGAGTGCAGACACTCGGTATATATTAAGTGGGGACAAAGAGGATTTATTTTTAAGGTAGTTTTTATATTTTCAATAAAAGGATGCATGGGAATAGAGTGTTGTATTAAAGTACTCGGGAAAATGGGGTTGCTGCTTTGATGATTTTGAAGTGACTTTCATACTAATAGAGTTTTTTTTTTTTAATTCTATTTACAGCCTGACCAGTGGTAAATTTTTATATTTAAATCTTGATCCTCCCTACAAAAATGAACGAGACAAAGCACATTCTCACCCTTTGACTCTATATTGTAAGAGCAACAGGCTTAGGAATCACTCATCAAGTATAATTTTCCAGTGTTACACATGTATATTTAATAGAATTAGCATGAGCTGAAAGACAGTGACCTAAAGAATGTTGTAACACAGCCTTTTAACAGCTATCTCCCTGGAAACATCAGCATTCCAAATGTCATATTCCGTTTTCTCAATAACAGACCTGATGTTGCTATAAAGAGAATCTACTTCAATGGGGTAAAGACTGGCTCTCCTGTCTCTCATAGGTCACCAGTCACCTGCACTCAGTAGCCCCATACAGCCGCATTTCTCTTCCCACACAAGTACAGTCTGTTCTCCTTGTCCACAGATTCAACCAACCACCAATCAAAAATATTCTCTTGTTCTTGATGTAGACTGTGTAGTCAGGCCTACAATGATTGCATTTGTACTGAACACATAGAGTATTTTTCTTGTCTTTATTCCCTAAACAATACAGTATAATTACTATTTACCATCAGTTACATTGTGCTAGGTGTTACATAAGTAATCTAGAGATTATTGAAAGTTTACAGGAGTATGTGCTTGGGTTATATGCAAATCCTATGCCATTTTATATAAGAGGCTCGAACATTCATGGGTGTTGGTATCCACAGAGAGTCTTGGAACCAATCTTCCCAAGGGACAACTGTAATAACCCCTACAGATTTGGCTGTACCAGCTGTGCACATGGGACTTCCTGCTTGGCAGTAGCAGCTTTCACATAGTGGACATAAGTGTCAGAGGACTCTGTCCAACGACTGGAGAGAAGGCAGCTGTCCCTGTTGAATTCTTACCCTGCAGGTCCCACATGCCAGCCCCTGCTGATCACTTGAAGTCTTTAAAAAAAAAAAAAAAGCTTTTATCTTCTTTTCCTCCTCAGTCCCATTTGCTCAGCTTGAAGATGGTGTGATATTTTCAAGGAAGAAGTAATGTGTGTTGTTTCTTTAGAAATGCCTCATAGAAATGATGCCCCAATAAATGAACTCTTTGGAGCTGTTGCAGTGGGGGATGTTTCCTTCTCCTATAGCCAGGCTTAGAGCATCACTATGGCCCTAGATAGTAGATAAATCAAGTCTGACCAGGAGACTTAGGCCCCATGGTTCTTGACCAGGTAACTCTTCCTGGGGTCATTCTCTTAGACGACCAGGTGGGACCTCCCTGTTAGTATCTGCTTCTATTTGTGTTACAGATTTGGTAATCTGCCACCTGTGAGTCATTTGTTTTTTTCTACTTAAACTTTCTTGGCAAGAAATAATTCAGATGGCAAGAAGTTACTTGAATCACTTTTGCTTTGGCACATTAAAAGTAGTCATTAGAATCACTGATGGAGCAGAATAAATATTATTATTTACTTTATTTTATTTATTATTATTTTAATTTGCTATAGGACACATGTACTCAGGCACATGAGAGAGAAAGACAAGGGAGAGAGAGAGAGAAAGTAAGAATGCAAGCTACCAGGTTAGGGACTTAAACTGCAGTCAGCCATGTGGGAGTCCAATGACAACCACCATGCTACCTGCCGGCCCCCAGAATAAATATTCAGAGATGGTCTACTCTTTGACCATGTGGCTAGGTGAGTGATGTTATGGAGTTATCATCTCACCCGTGACTGTGAAGAAGGGAGTTTCTCACAGATGCTTTAGCCCTGAGGATTGCCAGCTTTGCTAGTATTGTACTTGTGGCTGGTTGAAAACCCTTTTGAGATATTTTTATCCCCTTGAAGTGATTTTCTTATTCACTTGACTATTGCCTTGCATCACAAACCACCAACAAATATCCTGATTTTCTTGGGTCTTGATGTGAATCAGTTGTTGGACTTCATTCAGTTACAAGCTTTGAAATATGAAAGCTTGGAATCCTGGAGCCAGATAGGGCCAGTACATGCCATCTTTATACACAGTGATGGGTCTCGAGTTATTCATTAGAAGTCTTAGAGTCTACTTCTTCATTGGTAGGGTTTTCAAAAAGTTCATGAAAAATGTATATTATGAAAAACCGTGCATGGATTTCAAAGATTTTTTTTTCACCATAATAAATTCAGAGTTTAATTCCCTTTTTTTTTTTTTTCACAAACTTCTTGAAGTCCCCTTGTACCGTTTGCTGCCATTGGCATTTTGGGATGTCTTGTAGCTGGCAAGGCCTCTGCTGGTCTTTCAGGCCTAGTGTTAGATTTTTGCATACATGGGGTCTTCAGAAACATCATGGAAAATGTGTTATGAGAAAATTATCTTGAGATAATTATGGGGAAAAACATTTTAAAAAATATGAAGATTGGGATATCCAGGAGGTCAGAGACTGGGTCTGTGTCACTCCCAAATAGCCCTGAGTTCAGCCCAGTGCTCATTATCTGAATTTAGAATTAAAATTATACAGTGCAGAATAGTAGGTGACCACAGTGCTCAGCTGTCATTGGTCACAGCACCGTGATGGAGACAACCTACCCAGGAATGGGATTGCTGGATCATATGGTAGGTCTTTGAGGAATCTGCAACTTGTTCTCCACAGTGACTGGACCAGTTTACATTCCCACTAGCAGTGTAGGAAAGTTCCCCTTTCACCACACCCCCGCCAGCACTTATCTTTTTTTTTTTTTTCTTAGTCATTCTGACTGGGCTTAGGTAGTATCTCATTGTGGTTTTGATCTGCATCTCCCTTACAATGAAGGATGTTGAGCGTTTTGCTAAGACATGGAACCAACCCAAATCCCCACAAACAGATGAATGGATTGAAAAAGTGAAAAAGTGTGGCACATATACTCTATGGAATATTAGTCATCCATTAAAAAAACAACAAGACCCTTGCTTTTGACAAAAAGTGGATGGATATGGAAGATTTATTGCTGAGTGAAGCAAGCCGGGCTATGAAGGAGAGACATTGTATGTCTCTACTTAATATATACTGAGTGTCTGCACTCTATGGCCAAAACTGAATGACTAAAGAATATAGAAACATCATAAATGGTTGTGAATACCAGATACAGTGTGGGAAGAACATAGGTGAAGGAGTACAGTATCAGAAAGGACATTAAAGAGAAAAATACAGAGGCAAGTCATTTATGGGACAAAGAAGTCGGTTATTGTCTGTTGAGGAGGACTTTATAGTATTGTTAACTGGACTGGTGAGAAATGTACACGTTATTCACTTTGCAAGCTAATTAACATGTGATTGAATGTATACAAGAAAATGAAATTTAAAAATTAAAGGGAAAAAAAGAGAGAGAGAGACAACCTAAAAACTAACTCCAGCCTTGATAAGATTGGAGTATTAGATGTTCGCATACAAGAGGTCTTCAGAAACATCATCGAAAATGTGTTATGAAAAACAGTATGGTTTTCAACATATTTTGTATCAGAATAAACTTGTAGTTTAATTACATTTTCTTTGAACTTTTTCAAATATCCTTGTATAATACAAATTGATGTTTAAAGGAGTTTATTTTGTTTGGATTTGGCTTACAAGAAGGATTCCTACTTATTAAAGAGATATGTATTAGAAACCACCTTTAAACCTAGTTCGGGCCAATTTGTAGTTCTTGAAAGTATAGTTACTACTAATATGGAGTACTTAATGTGACTTATTATTGAACTCTGTGCAAGTAAAATTGTATGGTAAAAAACATTACATTACTCACACAAGAGCTTCAAATGCCAATCACTTTGGGAGAGAACTTCCATATTTTAATAACACGTGTGACAATGTTGAGATTATATTTGATAGCAGGTACTCTTTTAAAATTTGTTTGAATAAAATATTGGTTTATAATTAAAAAATACCTTAGAAACCATTGAAAGTCAATAGACATGATAGGTGATGTGCAGGGCGAACTTTGATTCCTTTTCTTTTTATGAAGCAAATTTAGCTGTCTTCTCTTTATCACTTGTTATTTTGTCTTGGCTTTACACTCATGGTTATGATGGGAATATTTTCAGGTATTCTTAAACTAGATCTTTCAAAATGTCATTTAAAACAAAGTCATTTTCTTAGTCTCTAGATTAATTGCCCTTTTAGGTAAGTGGATCTTCTACTTCCTTAATTGAACAGAAGATTTTTGCCTAACTAATATCACTTTATTTGAAGACTGAACTGTCCAATTTCTCCTTTGCCCCCAGGACATGAGAAACCTGAGGTTTGCGTTGAAACAGGAAGGCCACAGCAGAAGAGATATGTTTGAAATCCTCACGAGATACGCCTTTCCTCTGGCCCACAGTCTGGTAAATTCCAGGGTGCTCTCCCCTTTCAGAAGGTTCTCAAGTACCTCCACCATGCAAACTGCCTGTGGGCTGGGACCCTCATTCTTTTAGTCTCTGTTGTGTTTCCCAGTGGGATTCGTACATGGATTTGGTCATTTCCAGGGGAAATGGGTCTCTCTCCCGCCAGTCTATGCAGGAGGATTGCCCCAGGTGTCTGAAACTGGAGGCTGAGAGGCTGGTGGGAACCCCACATGAGCCTGTGAGCTTCCCCTGGGGCAACTCATACCCTCAGTCTTGGCCAGGTCTGTTGGAGTTGTAGGCATGGGGAGGTGGGTAGGAGTGGTTGGGTGCTGCATGGTGAGTCATCACAGAGTTCAGCATTCTTGCCATGGGTGCCAGTAAGCTGTGCATGGGTGGCAGGCTCTTGTGGCTCCTAAGGTCATAAATGGGAACAGCCTCTGAGCTTAAGAACCATTCAGGCAGGTACAGATGAGTCCTACAGGTCTTGCAGGTAGCTGAGTGGGGCGGGTCTACCTTTTGGAGGACTTACCTTTCTGATGTCATTTGATAGGATTTAGTATACATGTGGCAGGACTGGTTTATTGTTCATCTACTTAGTTACAACCTGTGACTTAGTCCATAGGTGATTCAGTACCATATGCACCTAAAACTTTTCTTTGCCCTTCACCGAAGCATTGGAGTGACCCTACTTTTACTGTGTGACTTCAACACCCTTCCATGAGTCTTGTTCAGATGACAGCCCTCCTTTATACTCTGCCTTAGCCTCACCTTCTTCATTCTGTCATGCCTTACTTGCATCTTTCTACCCCACTCCTCCTCTGCTTGACTCAAAGCAAGATGGAGGCAAATGCCTGCTAAGGGAAGAGCGAGGACATAATTCTTAGGAAAAATATAGAAATGCCTTTATTAGAAGCACGGAATAATTCTTCTGCAGACTAAACTGAAGGCAGTGGAAGAGGTTATTAAGTAGAAGAGAAGCCATGAATTACAGTGTTTCTTCCTGGAGCTGTCATCCAGTGTGTGTGTGTGTGTGTGTGTGTGTGTGTGTGTGTGTGTGTGAGAGAGAGAGAGAGAGAGAGAGAGAGAGAGATTGGAGGAATAAAGGTCTGAGGTTTCTTCTAGTGAGACCCCTCCCAAGTGTCAGTAGCAGGTGTTTGTGACTGACAGAAAGGAGAATCTCACAACAGTTTTGGAGACCCAGAAGGGCGTGAAGTCTTTGGCAGGAGTCAGGTGCTCATCATAGATGAAAATGCACTGATATGTCCTTGATTTTATTCTCAGCCTTTCCTGTGTTCCTAATTAAATGTGTTATTTCAGAAGTGTTTCTGTAATGTTTTTTAATTTACTATGATAAAAAGAGTTTTATGGGAACATATAAGTTATTACAAAAGTAAGATTGTGAGCTAATTCCTAAAAATTTAGTTAGGAAATGTGTTCTGTTTTGTTTTATGCATATCTGGCCCTAAATTATCAGAAGCTTAATGACAGGAAAGGTGGGTAGAAATGTTTCAGGTTTTTATTTATTTATTTTATTTTGGAATATTTGTGTATACATGGTAAAATATCGTAAGGATGAGACCCAAATCTAAATATGAACTTATTGTATGTTGCATATACAGCTTATACACATAGCTGAAAGATAATTGTTATACAACATTTTTGTATTGCAGCATTTTAACTGCAACCCATAATGTGAGGTCAGATATGGAATTGGCCACTTGTGTTGTCGTGTTGGTGTTCAAGCAATTTTGGATTTTGGAGCATTTCAGATTTCATATTTTTAGATCAAGGATGCTCAACCTGTATAATGTTAATTATCGTTTCTCCGCCCCTGAAAAGTGCAATTACGTACAAAACTTTACATAAAATTTTCAAGGGATTCTTGGTCCTTCTGAAGCCCCTGTATGGATTCCTGGTTAAGTAACCTTGGTGTGTAATAGAGGAGTCCAAAACCACAACCTTGGGAAAGTCAGCTTGTAGGGAACGAAAGTGAGAAAGGAACAAGTGAAGTGAACAAATGGTTAGAGAGATGAGGGAAAAGCCTGAAGCACGTGGTTTGCAAGGAAGAAAGGAAGAGAGGTTGTTAGGAGGATGGTTGTGGGTGTCAGATGTCTTGGAGAGTCAGAGAGTGGGAGGATTGGGATAAGAGAGGCCTTCAGAGTTGATGGTCACAAGCTCCTTGGGAGCCTGAGCCCCTAACTGTGACCTGCTTGAGGCTGAGACCTTTCATTATCTTTGGATCCTCAGAGCTAGTCTATTGTCTGGCATAAGTTTATTGAACTTCTATGGATTCAAGAAGATGATATCAGAGTAGAGGAGTCAGCAACCAGTTTGCAGTGCTTTAAAGGGAGAGAAGTGGTTGAAAAAATGTAGAGGTAGCTGCCATGTTAAGGAAAGACATTTTTCCCTCTTAGAATTTGAGAAAGGTGAATGAATATATTTATGGATGGGGAAAGAAGTCTTGCCTCTTCAAGGTGAAAGAGAAAGAAATCCTTTTTTTTAAAAAAAAAAAGATATATCTATTTAACTTTACTTATCATCTTTATTTTTTATTGATTTTTAAAAACAATTTTTATTTTATTATTACCATTATTATTACTATTACTGTTCGGTTGTTGAGAAAGTCATGATGCATTTTTACATTGAAAAATAGAAAACTATGCCGTGAGTTTCCCAACAACCTAATATATTTTTAAAAATTTGCCATAGGGCGTGTGCACTCACCAGAGAGACAGAGAAAGAGAGAGAGAGAGCTGCCAGGTCTAAGACTCAAACCAAGGTCAGCCATGTGGGAGTCCAGTGCCTTAACCACCATGCCACTTACTGGCCCCTTCATTATTACTTTTTTATCCAGTGAGAGACAGAGAGTGGGGGGGGTGAAAATGAGAAAGTAGTCCACCAGGTCTAGGGCTTAAACCACATGTGGCCATGTGGGTGTCCAGTGACTTAACCACCATACCACCTGCCAGCCCCAAGAATCCTTTCTAAGGAGCAGAATCCTGGAGAAGGTGCAGGGGGATGGGACCAAGCCCAGTCTGTAGGGCAGTTTTCGAAAGGGGAAGGGATGATGATTCTTCTGAGAGAGGAGAGGGAAAAGTTTCCAGACTCCCAGTGGGGAATGTGAGAGCGTGCCAACAAGGGGTTTCCTGGAGGTATATATACCCTAAGCCTGAGTACCTTGAGCAGTACAAAGGGCCCCCACTTGAAAAATACCACTCGATTGCTATTACTGAAACTGTTAAAGCAGCAGCAGAGGACCTTGGTGATGTTACTGGCGTTCAGAGTCCCAATAGCACTTGCTGTTGTAGACATGAAATGGCATCTAGAGGTCACAAGAGCTGAGTTCCCCATGCAGCTGTGGGATGAATGGATTATGAGTGGGCTTTTTCATTTCAGACCACCCCTTTGGCTGTCTCTGGCCTTCTTCCTCATTATTATTTTCACCACTCTGTGTGTTCAAGTCAAGACATAAATTTCCAACTGAACTTAAGCTGTTTAGTGAGTCAAGGTCCCCCTCAAACCCTTAACTTGATTGTTTCTGTAGGATGTTAATCCAGTGTTTTTGCAGTTTTTTAAGATAATGTTGTCTCCTTCAGTCAAAGCATATATTTTCTTGTTTCCCACTTTTGCTTTGCTTTTCAAACACTAGAAATTCTGCTGAATTCTCAAATTGCATGAAACTAAAAACTAGTTTTAAGTAAATGATAACTTTTTATAAGAAATGTTGCAATCTTTCTAATAGCAAGAGTTTCTTGAGTCAGAAACCAAAATTGTGTACATATGTACAGAATTTAGTAGCAATACAGAAAACTATGGGGCTTGACTGGTGAGATAATATATTCAGTGGCAGAGTTCTTTCATTGATTCCTTTATTGTTTGTTTAGATGGGGTTGTCAGATAAATTTTACATGGTAATTTTTTAATTGTCAATTTTAACCTTTTAGTTAGTCATAAAATCAGTGTACTAGGTTGCAACCAGCATTTAAAAATAGAATAGGATAGAAAATATTAAGGAGCATAACAGACAATCTGGCTAAGTATGGTTTCATGAAACATTTCTTTCAAGGTGTGTGTGTGTATACTGAGCCATGGCATTAAATTACCTTGCTTAATCATAGTGAAGAAAGTTTGAAAAATACTATTCTGGGGACTAGCAGTTAGCGTAATGGCTATGTCGCTGAATTCCCATGTAGCCGACCTCAGTTCAAGTCCTGGACCTGGTGGCTTAAACTCACACCAGGTGCATGTATGTGCGTGCCCAAGATCCCAAGAGGAGAATGGAGGAGAAGGGATTGTGGCGTGGCCATTCCCCCTGGGGGGAGATTTCTCACTTTCTGTCTCTCTGTCTCTCTCTGTCTGTCTGGTGAGCGCACACGCCCTATAGCAAAAACCTCTCCAAAAAAAAAAAAACAATACTATTCTGTGGCTGGCCCCATGACCTAGTGGTGATGGGAGACAGATCTCTCATGGCCAGCCATGGTTTGAATCCAGCCCCTGCAGCTCGAGAAACACATCAAGCATGTGCATGTGCACCCCAGATCTTGACAGGGTGGAGAAATGGAGGAGAAAGGATTGCAGTGTGACCACACCCCACTGGGGCTGCTTTCTCCCTCTGTCTCTCTGGTGAGTGCACACACCATGCCACCTGCTGGCCCGATGTCACTTTGATAATGGTAGAATATGTAGGATAAAATGCAATTTAAGTTATCGTAGGTATTAATAAAGACACTTACCCTATAGAAAATTATGGTTCGAGTCCCAGACCTGGCAGCTTGCTTTCTCACTTTTCTTCTCTCTCTCTCTCTGTCTTTCTCTGGTCAACTTAAAAAAAAATGAGGACAATGAATAACATTAAACAAAAAGTGATAACTTTAAAAAAAAATCACCTAAATCTAGCTGCATAACTGTAGGTTATGTGGATTTTCTTGAATTTTCAGTGAAGATTTTGAGTTTACGAATGAACTCAAACCCACAGTCTATAGACACACGTAAGGAATGTCTAGAGCTTGAATAAATGCAGCCTGACACTCGCTGCCAGGTCACAGCAGCCACTGGTGGAGACCCGGTGAGGGGACTCATTTGCAGGGCCCTTCCAGTGTGTGATTCAAATGCGTGCCATGGGTGGCCTTGTTCTCCTCCTTTCTCTTGTCTGCCAACCCTGCTCCGCTCTCGTCAGCGCCCAGGCAGCCGTCTCCCTGAGACCAGGCACCATGCCTTCAATTAAGTTGCAGAGTTCTGATGGATATTTGAGGTTGATGTGGAAATTACCAGTCTGTGACTATTAAGACCATGTTGGAGGATTTGGGAATGGATGATGAAGGAGACGATAACCCAGTCCCTCTACCAAATGTTAATACAGCAATATTATAAAAGGTCATTCAGTGGTGTACCCACCACAAGGATGACCCTTCTCCTCCTGAAGATGATGAGAACAAAGAGAAGCGAACAAACAACATTCCTGTTTGGGACCAAGAATTTCTGAAGGTTGACCAAGGAACACTCTTTTAACTTATCCTTGCTGCAAACTAGACATCAAAGGTTTGCTTGATGTTACATGCAAGACTGTTGCCAATATGATCAAGGGAAAAACTCCTGAGGAGATTCGCAAGACTTTCAATATCAAAAATGACTTTACTGAAGAGGAGGAAGCCCAGGTACGCAAAGAGAACCAGTGGTGTGAAGAGAAGTGAAAAGTTTTGCCTGACACTGTAACACTAAGAATTGTTCCATATACTAGTTGCACTGCTCTGTTTATAATTGTTAATATTAGAGAAACAGTAGACAAATGCAGCAGCACGGAATTGTATTAGCGGAATATTGTCTTCATTGCATGTGTAGTTTGAGTACAGATTACAAACCTATGGCTGAGTTTCTTCCAGTACGATCGAAAGTTTCTTTTTTCTTTGCTCTGAATAAAACTGAACTGTGGGTTCTCTATAGAAAATGGCATTTTGGGCTTTTCCTCTTCTTGTTAAAGCCATTTCTGCCTAGCTGATTGTCCATTTAACTTTGGTGACCTTTTAAAAGTTGTCATTGTAAATAAAGCAACTTGGAAAAAGTTTTTTGAAATAGATTTAACAAAAAATTATCCTTATTCATGAGTTGGAAACTGGAAAAGGACTACTTGAATGTTCTGAGTAGGCTTATTAGGGTGTCTTCCAACCACCTAGAGTTAAGTACTAGTACCATTGGTCGTGATTAGCCTGTATGTAGCAGTGCTCCCTCGTTTGGATCTGAGGAGTTGTTTCTTTTGTTGTTGTTTTTTATCCTGTCAGCTTTGACTATATTGCCTACAGACTTAGCTACTGCCTGGTTTGTGGTTGGTTGGGGCTTTTCCTTTTTTTTGAAAAGCTGTAACTAGGGACCAGCAGTTAACATAATGGCTATGTCACTGGACTCCCATGTAGCCAACTGCGGTTCAAGTCCCAGAACTGGTGGCTTAAAACTCATGCCAGGCGCCTGATGTTCAAAGTCCCAAGAGGGGAATGGAGGAGATGGGATTGTGGAGTGGCCATCCTCCTTTTGGGGGGGCATGATTTCTCACTCTCTCTCACTCTCTGTGTCTCTCTGACAGGCACATGCACATTATAGCAAACACCTCTCAAAAAAAAAAAAAAAAAACGTAACTAGACAGGTTGTTGGCATTTCAATTAAAGACATTTAACCCCCCAAAAAAAGAAAAAAACAAACAAATGTGTGCCATGGATCCAGTGTCCAGTGTCCAGATTGGACTCAGCTACTTACCTGCTTGGCTACCTTGGCAGTCAGTTGTTGATGCTCTTCAGTGTTCTCATCCATAACAGGCATGATGGCAGGCCCTACCCCACGGGGTGGTTGTGAGGAATAACTGCAAACTGCTCATGACACTCTGCCTGGCACGTAGCAAGTGCCCAGTAGGAGTCTGCTGTGCTGTTTTCCCAGCAGGTGTAGAGAATAAGTATGAGCATCTCCACAAGACTGTTGATAAAGGAATTGTGATAATATCTGGGACACTTTAAGCCCCTTCAAAGAAAGATGCTCCATAAAGATTAGCAATGTTCTTTTTAACAGACCATTGGTTATACCTTGATAAAGGACTCATTGAAAATCTTAGGTTTCAGAGTATGAAGTCCAGAAAGCACCTGAAGTAGAAATGTGAACTGCAGTGGGAAGCAGCATATGCAATGGGCAGAACACTTCAGCAGTGGTTTTCTTTTCTTTTTCTTTCTTTCTTTTTTTTTTTTTGAGACAGATTTTTGCTGTAGGGTGTATGTGTTCATGGGAGAGACAGAGACAGACAGAAAGAGGAAAATCACCCCCCACAATCCTTTCTCCTCTGTTCTCCTTTGGGATTTTGGACATACATGCACACATGCCTGGCATGAGTTTTAAGTCACCAGGTCCAGGACTCAAACTGTGGTAGACTGCATGGGAGTCCAGCAACATAACCATTATGCCATCTGCTGGTCCCATCGGCAGTGATTTTCCTGCGTTTCCCCCCACACACACACTTTTGACCTGGCTCAGGCTTGCTGTGCTCAGGGGGAACCTGGCTCACTCAGGCCCGTGTTTCTTCACTTTCCTGTCTTCTGTGGCATTCTGGATTAAGCTCTTTGGCATCACAGCATTTCCTGCTGTTATCTCTGATTGTCATGGAACTGTGAAGTGTGTGCTTTCTTGGAGTGGGGGATAAATGTGACCATAGGTGGGTTGAGACAGGCACAGGTGGTGGGACTTGTTGCAGGAGAGCAGCAGCTGGGTGGAAGGCCTTTGCTCGGGAGATAGCCGCTGTCCTCAGACTGATGGCGCCATAATGACTGCTAGGAGCAGGGCCCACCTGCAGCGTTACTGCTGGCTTGTTCCCACAGTCTCTGCTGCTCCTTTCTCTTTGCCTTGTTCACGTGACCATATCTCACCCTGCCAATCTGGCTGAAGAGCTGTTCCATGTCCCTCTCTTGCTCTACTCCACTTGTGCTTGCTTGGTAAAATAGCTTCATAAAAATGAGTAAAGTGGAGCTAGCAGTTGGCATAATGGCTATGTCACTGGACTCCCATGTGGTCAACCACAGTTCTAGTCCCGGACCCAGTGGCTTAAACTCACGCCGAGCACATATGCGTGTGTGCCCAAGATCCTGAGAGGATAATGGAGGAGAAGGGGTTGCAGTGTGGCCATCCACCCTGGGGGGTGATTTCTTGCTTTCTGTCTCTCTGCCTTTCTGGTGAGCACACGTGCTCTATAGCAAAAAACCTCTTAAAAAATTGTAAAAAGAAATCAGTAAAGTGGGTTCTGGGGGATATACATCTTTTCTTCTTTATTCATGATAGTGCTTGCACGTACATACACATGTGGGAGAGACAGGAGCACCCTCTGCAGGGTCTGCTCATGCCACAGTGTCTTTCCTCCAGTCCTCCAGCCCATCCTGGGCATTTGCATGTGTGACCAGAGTGTTTTCAGGCAGACCAGGCCTGAGATTTGAACCACAGTTACCGTGTGGGTTCTAGCTTCTGTTGAGCAGCACATTACACTGCACCAGAGTCAGTCCTGCGCCTGTTGGCTCATTTGAATGGCAGGTGTAAATGACGTGATGAACGGTAATGAACAGAGAAGTAATTTGGGGTTTGGACTCTATGCCTTTGTTCTTTAGGTTGGAAATGGGGACATCTTTATCAGTTGCTTTGAAATGTTAAACTAGGCCAAAATGTAGTGGGCCCTTACTTTCTAGGCTGATTACAGACTCAAGAAATAGCTCATTTGTGATGGGAATAACTGAAACATAAGACGCCTGTTCACACACGTGTGTACATGTATATGTACACACACACTTGATTCAGACTAGATGTGGCCTTAAGACTAAAGTATGCCAGAGTTTTCTCTTTCCTTTTAACCTTTTCTTTTCATTGAATAAACAGTAAACTTGGCTAATTGGGGGTTTAATCATGCTTTTAAATCTCTTTCCTGCCTGCCTTCTCCCAGACTTGCCCTCTGTTCTCTTTGATCTCAGCCTTTAAACAGCTTGCCCACCCTACCCTCCCCCATGTTCAGAGGTACAGGATTCCCTGTTCTGCACATTCTCAGTAGCCGCTGACTCTCCAGCTCATCATCGGCCTTTAGCCTCCTACTCAAGAGGTGTACTTCTTCTGAAAGTGAGTCAAGACCTGACAAATGATAAAGCATGGCATTCTGCTAGGCCTCATCCTTTCAACTATACCACCATGATTCTTTTTTTCTTTCTTTCTTTCTTTCTTTTTATTTTTTCTAATAGGTTTTTGCTGTAGGGCATGTTTGCTTGTGGGAGAAACAGAAAGTAAGAAATCACCCCCCACCCACACACGAGAATGGCCATGCTGCATTCCCTTCTCCATTCTCCTGTAGGGATCTCGGGCATGCACCCACACACACCCAGCATGAGTTTCAAGCCTACTGGTCCAGGACTAAAACTGGTAAGCCATGTGGGAGTCCAATGATGTTACCATTGCGCCATCTGCTGGTCCCAACATCATGATTATTAACTATCTCTTCCTTTCAGAGACATGTTTTCCGATATTGGGTAAATATAAAAGAATATTTGTAGGTCCCAACAGGTGGCATGGTGGTTAGGGTGCTGGACTCCCATGTGACCAACCGTGGTTTGAGTCCCAGACCTGATGGCTTACTTCTCACCCCCCCCCTTTTTTCTCTCTCTCTTTCTGTCTCTCTCTCTCGTAAGTGCACATACCCTATAACAAATTAATAATGAAATAAAATTAATTAAAAATTTTTAAAAAGACTATTTGTAAAATGTGAAGATACTGGCTGATGGAACATGCTTTTGTCTCCTAGGGTGCGTGCTGTATCATTTCTTCAATTTTATCTTCTACTTCAGCTATACATGATCTGCTGCATTATTTTTGGCTGAGTTTTTATTTCCATTATTATATTTTTCAGCTATAGAAGTTGTACTTGATCCATTTTCAGGTGTATTTGTCCATTATTCACATTATCTTCCTCTCAGATTTTCCATCCCCTCTTTTACATCTGTAACCACATTGAGCAAAGTTCACAGTGTGCATCTGATCACTGCAGTACCAGAAGTCTGTGTAGGTAGGCCTTTTCCTACCACAGATGCGTGGTCTGCTGACTCGCAGTATCTTTTAGGTCATGGGAGAGTCGTGACGTATTTTTCTGTGTTTTTCTATGCAAAAATGCATCACGACTTTTCTGACGACCCAATAGTTTTCTGGTGCATTTTGTGATGGTCGTCCAGAAGCTTGATGTTAGGGAACTTTACCTGCAGGAGTACTCCAACACTGGGAAGGAAGGACTACTCCTCCTGCCAGGCATCTTGGGGCACCACCAGCTTGGGGCAGGTGTAAATTAAATTCTTCACTTGATGTTTTGGGGGGCATCCAAGTGTTAAGAAATTTGACTCCAAACTGTATGAGGGGTGACCTGTGGTTCCAAATTCCCAGTGGGGATGGTGGTAGAGATTTTTTTGTCCCTTGCTCAGTGCCAGTGATCTAGGCAGGTAGGTTCTCTGAGAGCTCTCATTCACCTTCTCCCTGAGCTATAGGTTCCAGCTTAACCCCCTTCTGGGTGGGCCTGGTACCTCATGTTCTATCTTCTGTACCCCAAGAGGCCATGGATACCAGTTCCGTGGCTGCCCTGAAGTGAGATCCAGAGCGTTCCTCTTCCTCCTCACATTCCTGTTTATGGTTAGTTTTTGGCTCTGAGTATATATTCCCATCCTCACAGGCTCATTAGCACATTTGAAAAAAGACTACCAGAGGGCAAATGCATTCACCAGAGAGCAAAAGGGGACAAGCACCCCCAATAAGGCATGGTCAAGCTGCAATTCCTTCTTTGTTTCTCTTGGGGATTTTGGGCAGGCACACACACACACACATACACACACACACACATACACACACACACACACACACACACACACACACCTGGCTTGTTTCTCAAGCCACTGGGGCCGGGATTCAACCATGTAGTCAGCCATGTGGGATCTGGCTGCCTTAATCACCAGGCCACAGAGCTGGCCCCTCATTAGTGCATTTTAAATCAATGTTTTAGCCATACCCAGCATTTTTCTATTTGTTTTCAGTAGAAGTCTTGTCATGGTACCTAGACCATCACATTTTCATACACCTTTGCCATTGTCATTGAAGCTTAACTTTATCCATAGCTCTCAAGATCTAAATCTGCTCCTCCTACCTCTCTTGCACCTTTTTTGGTTTCTTTACTTGCTTCTGAATCTAAATGTGGGCTTTCTAGAAAAGTCTGTCTTCTTTTTTTGTTAAAGTTTATTTCTTCCATGAGTAAGAGAAAGGGAAACAGCACCCCTGAAAAGATACTGACCCTGCGATCTACCTGCAGTCTCTGCTAGCCTCAGATCATGGCGCACACATACCTAGCATGCTCTGGGAGGTCTCAGGACACAAACCTGGAACTTTCCCATGTACTGGGTTGTAGGAAAAGTCATGACATATTTTTCTGTTTTTCTTTGCAAAACGTTTCATGAGTTTTCTGACGACCCAATAGATGAGCCTTTCCCACTGTGCTACTGTCCTTGCTTTATACTACTTCTGGCAAACTTTCTCACCCTCGCGTATACCAGCATTGTTGTGAGCCTGGCTGCAAACCAGCACCTTCATCTTTCCCTGTAGCTGCTGCATGATGGTCAGTAACACCTGAACATTTGCTTCAAATGGCTCACTCATGCTCCCAGAAATCTTCTCTGTGTTCCCAGTTACCCATAATGGTATTGTCCTCTTCCTGTTCATTTGCATTCGAAATCAAGGTCACCAGAGGTTCCTCTGTACCTTAACACTAATTCCAAGAGATCCTTCCTTCCCAGCCTGACTTAATTCAAATCTTCATCTCCACTCTTCTAAACTGGTGGAGGAAAGCTTTAACAGGATTTTTTCTTTCATTATGTCTCCTATCCACCCCTATATGTATCTCCTGCCCGTGTGCTATAGACACTGATACCTTGCTATTCTCATTCATAAACAGCTATTACCTAATGAATGGGCTCGTTCACTCTACTTAGGACCACACAGCATTCTGTTCACTGTGCCATAATTTATTTATTCAATCCTATATTGATAGATATTTTGATGGTTCCCAGTCTTTTTGCTATTATATAAATACCGCAGTCAGTAGACTTGGATATGCCTCATTTTGTGTGTGTTCACATGTATCGTAGGCTAAATTCTTTTTTTTTTTTTTTTTGAGAGAGAGATTTTTGCTATAGGGCATGTGCATTCACCAGAGAGACAGAAAGGGAGAAATCCCCCCCCAGGGGGGTGGCCACACCACAATCCCTTCTTCTCTCTTCTCCTTTCATGATTTTGAGCATGCATGCACATGCTCCCAGTGTGAGCTTTAAGCCACCGGGTCCAGGACTCAAACCACGGTCAACTACATGGGAGCCCAATGACATATTTGTTATGCCACCTGCTGGTCCCTCAGTAGGCTAAATTCTTAGAAGTACAGTTACTGGTATTGCCAGATTCCCCTTTGTAGAAAAGGTATCAGTGTTCACTCTCATATACTGCATCTTGAGTGCCTGTTTCCAGACATTGTCCCCAACTGTATCAATTTCCTGTGATTGCTGCAGACTTAAAGGACTAAAGAATATAGTCTGCTATATTACAGTTCTGGAGACCAGAAGTCCAAAGTGTTCCTTAGAGAGCTAAAACCAAGGTGCTAACAGAGATGTGTTCCTTCTGAAGCTCCAGGGGAGAGTCCATCCCTTGCCTCAGAGCCAGCAGCAGTGAGTTGAGGCCTTCCCACAGATCACTCCGACTTTGCTCCCATCTTCACCTCTCCTTCTCTGAGTCTTTTGCCTCCCTCTTCTATTTCTAAGGGTCCTTATAAGTACATTAGGTCCACCTAGATAGTCCAGGACAATCTCTCCATTTTAAGGTCTGCTTACTAGCAGTCTTAATTCTGTCTACAACTTTCATTTCTCTTTGTCATGTATGGTACCAAAATGTGGGCTCCAGGGTTTAGGATGTGGGCAGCTTTGGGAAGCCATTATTCTGTCTACCATACCAACCAATATGTGCTCTAATTTTTTAATCTTTGTCAATTTAATAGATGATCATGTTGAGTCATAGTTTTGTTTTAAACTTATTTTATTTTATTGAAATTTAATGTCTTTTTATTTCAACCATTTTTATTTCTGTATCCTCTCTCTTCTGCCTATTTTGCTCTTCAGTTTTTGGTGTTTTTCTTGTTACTTCGTGAGTCATCTCAGTACTCTTTGTGTAATAGCTACGTTGACTTGTCATATGAGTTGCAAATATTTTTCCATATATCTTTTGACTTATGATAGATTTTACTATGGGTATTTTAAAATTTTGTTTTGTTTTTTTTTTGAGAGGTTTTTGCTACAGGGCGCGTGCGCTCGCCAGACAGACAGAGAGAGACAGTGAGACAGAAAGCAGGAAATCACCCCCCAGGGGGGATGGCCACGCCGCAATCCCCTCTCCTCCATTCTCCTCTCGGGATCTTGGGCACGCACGCACACGCGCCCGGTGTGAGTTCAAGCCACCGGGTCCGGGACTCGAACCGCGGTCGACTATGTGGGAGTCCAGCGACATAGCCATTACGCTAACTGCTGGTCCCTATTTTAAAATTTTTTATTTGGTAGAATTTATCGTGTGTATGTGTGAGTGGTACCTAAGACCCCTTCCAAAGTGTAAGCAAAATTATGAGCAAAAGGATACAAAGCAAAACCAGCATTGAGTGAGTATGGGAAAAGCAGGCATAAGCTTCCAGAATTCTGTTCCAGTGAAGTCATACAAGATGCACTTACTTCCTCCAGCAATGACTTGTGAAAATATGTCTGCAGTGCTGTCAACCAACAAAACTCATTACAGTGTCAGTTTTGGACTCAGTGTCCAGTGTTTTTAACTGAAGAATGGTCATGTCAGCACCACTGCCTAGCACCTACCAAAAGTCCAGACTCCTAGAGAAAGAAGGAGTTCAACATAAAGCACATTGTTTATGCAAACATTTCAGGTGCAGTCAACCCTTCCTGCCCATTAGGAAATGGTGGGAACTCTCCTGAAAGCCAGATTCCCAGTGCCAGCTAAGGATCAACCATGTAAGTGAGCCTAAGGAGAACAATCTCAGGCCAGCAATGTTGATTCTCTTTCCACACCATCATTGTATCTGTGTTTTGTATAACCGTTAGGAAAGTCTTCCCCACTCAGAGTTACTGAAAATTTATCCCATTCTCTTCTGGTACTTTGGTTTCTTTTTAAAGATTTAAATACTTTAACTCAATTTGGAATTTATTTGGAGTTAAAGTATAAGATATGGACCTAGCTCTTTTTCCTTCAGTTGTTGCAATTCCATTCATTGACTAGTCTGCTGATTTGAAATACTACCTTAATCTTACACTAAATTCCTCTGTGTATTTGGTTTTATTTCTAAGTTTTTCTGCATGGGTCAACCTCCTCATGTGCTAGTGAGACCTTGTACGATGTTGCAGTGTCTGATAAGGAGAGCCTCTGGTTGTTCCCTTTTGTTTTCAATCCTTCCTTCCCTATTCTTGCTCTAGTATTTAGAGAACACCTACATGTGGCTAGGTTCAGGGAGCTGGAGCTGCTACCCACTTCCTGTCCCAGAGGAGCACCACTTTCCTGGGCGATGTGCATAAACAGATGCATACGTTGTGGTGGTGCACAGGGTGCCATGGGTGCTTAAAGGAAGGTTTCTCAGAGGAGGCAAATCTGGGAAGATGAGTAGGAACATTCCTCACGCAGAAACAAGCATGCCGAACTGAGGGAAGAGTCTGTGCCGATGTGTAGAGGGCAGACAGGCTGGACCCGCACCAGACCTTGGTGTCTGGGAGTGCAGTGTGCATGTGTGGGTAGCAACAAGAGATACGTTATAGAGCTAATGAGCCCCACCAAGAGTTTTGCTTTCTGTCTGAGGATGAGGGGAGCTATTTAAGGGTTTTAAGCAGAACCATGCCACGATTAGCCTTCTGTCTCAGAAAGATTACTTGGGTTGCCGTGTGCAGAAAAGATGATGGGAGCAGGGACAGAGGAGAGAGGGAAGCCACTTCTGGGAATTTTCACTAGTCATCTCAGGTGTTGATGATGAGGGCTACAACTGGGACAATGGAGAAAAATTGGAGAGAAGGATTTGAGACAGATGAGGAGGGTTTGGTGACTGAGTGAGTATAGTGCTAAGGGGGAATCAGATGAGAGGGACAAATCCAGCCTGGATAACCAGGCCGAGGGTGTGGCCAGTGCTGAGGTGGGTAACCTAGGAGGGCAGTAAGGAGGAGGTGGGAGTTCCATCTGGATATACCGAGTCACAGGTGTCTGTGAGACAATTAAGCAGTGATACTTGGGAGGCTGGTGGCTACATGGACCCAAAGCTCTGGCCTAGGGAGAGGTCTATTTGGTAGACCTAGATGTGATCATTGGTATTTTTGTAGATGTGGCTAAAACTGCCAGGAGAAGGGATCATGGTGAGAAGAGGTGCAGCAGGTGAAATCTGAGAAATGTCAGCCTTAAATAGCTATGAGTGGGGACAAGTTGTAAAAATGTTCTTTCTCCAGAATGGTTTCAATTGACATTTCAAATGTACTTTTACGGTTCTTTCCTGACTAAGTAAGTGTGTACATTTACATATGAAGGTAATAGTGATCTAAAAATAGTAAGCCATTTTCCCCAGGTTTATGGATTTAGCAGTGGTGGATATAAGAGTAGGAGAATTATTTACTCAAGCAGAAGTCTAAATGGTAATTTACATGCTAGCTTCTTTGGACCTATGAAACTTTTGTCAGGTTTTTGGAATGACTATGTCAAAACCAATTTAAATGAACTGAACAGTGTCAAGCCGGGTGAAATACATTGAAAGCATTATGTAGCATTAAGATGTTAGAATTAGAAACTTTGCCAAGCCTTGGTACCTCCCATTGTTCTTTAAAATGTTAGGCTTTTTCTCTCAACTTCAATAAAAGTATTCTGTTCTTACATGAAGGGGTCTTATTTCTTAAATGTCATCTGAAAGATTGAAACAAGGTCACTGAAATTGCTACATCCTTAAAGGGTGGACTTCCTAAAAAAGTGGATGTCTTGTATTTTAGAAATCAAAATAGGAAAAAAAAAACCAAAATTGTACTTAAGTTTATGTTGAAATGTTGGAGAATGCAGTCAGAAAAGAAGCAGGGAGTGAGTGGTTCCTGGAGTGTTACAGTTAGATTCAGAGATCTGTGTTTGTTGGCTTCATAAAAAGGCTCTGCTCTTCCCGAATACCATGTGCATTCGTGACTGTGCCTCGCGTGGTGGTGACATCATTTGAAAACACTTTTATTTATTTATGCTATTTTTTAAAGTTTTGTCATAGGGTGCATGCACTCACCAGAGAGGAGAGAGAGATACAGAGAAGGAAAGTGAGAAATTGTTGCAGAGTGCCACCGAAGGAATGACCACCAAAGCCAGATTAAGTTTAAAGGGCGTCTTTATTAGCTGGCCAGTGACTACAATCTAAGGCTCGGGCACCGAGAGAATCAGAACTGCAGCCCTGACCGAAGTTGGAGTAGTCTTTTCATAGGGAGTCAGTTACCAGGGGTTTCTATGCAAGCAGTTACAGAAGCTGAATCAAGCAGGTTAATTACTTCAGAGGGGAGTGGGCTTTCCATGCAAGCAGTTACATTGCTAAAACAGGAAGGTTTCAGGCTAGTTAGCAAAGACAGTATCAGGTACAGGATGGCGTCCTGGACACAAGTTTTCTGTATGGCCAGCACAAGCTATTTTCTCATGGGAAGAGCAAGCAGGTTTACAGAAGCAGACAGCCATGTTAGGGTAAGGGAACAAAACAGATGAACAGTTGTTCATGTGCAAGATCTAATATGCAGCCTTTCACAAAATCACCCCTTAGTGAGGATGGCCATGCCACAATCCCCTCACCTCTATTCTCCTCTTGGGATTTTGGGCATGCAAGCATGCACACCCAGCATGATTTTCAAGCTGCCGGGTCCAGGACTCAATCCATGCACTCAGCCATGTTGGAGTCCAGCACCTTAACCAACTAGCCACCTGCTGGCTCATAATTTTGCTGTTTTTAAAATTAGCACATAATGTACGTGTTTGTGGGGATGTGATATGATTTTCAGTATAAGAATGCAATGTGTAATCATTAAATCGGAGTAATTAGTGTACCCACCATCTCAACCATATGTCATCACTTTGTGTTGACATCATTCCAGATCTCCTTTTTTAGTTACTCTGAGAGACACAGTAGGTTATTAACTACATTCTCCCTATAGTATTTAAAACACCAGAAATTATCCCTTTCGTCTTGCTGTCATTGTGTGTCTGTGCGTCAGCATCCCTCTCTCCCTCACCCCAGCCCGTAATCATTCTGCACCTCTCTCTTGCTGTGAGTTCATCTTTTCCTCAGTTCCACACACGGGGAGGGGAACATGCCATAATTCTCTGAAAGCACCTTTAAATGTACTTAGCATCTCAATTTATTCTTCTGAGTACTATGAAAGGATTTTTTTTCTGTCACTGTCTCACTTGAAGTGATATTTAATTTTGACAGATCTGGCTCTCAAGCATCCCATCCTGAGCCATGCACTGCATGTCTGGGGAAGGGGCTTCCTGGAGTGGAGGTACCCCTCCCAAGGCAAACTCCAGGAATTGCTCAACATTCAGATTCTGCAGAATAAACAAACAAAAACCCAATCTAGATGTTGTAAGCAAGCCAGTGCATCCTTCTATAGGTGCCATTTAAAAATAATGGCTAATTCAGTAAAAGTGAAAATCTGTTATCACTTCAGAGTTTTTCCCCCACAAGCCTTAACAATGGTAAATGTAGCTAAATTAAAGTGACAAGTTATCATTCCCTATGTCAGAGCTGTTTTTATCCCTAGTGTGAAATCAAAGATTTTCATCTAAACTTTGTCCTTTAACATTTTCCAAATGTTACATTGTGCTATTTTTGATCAGGAGAAAAATGCACAGGATTGCTTTTGCTGAGCCTCCATGCATGGTATCTGTTGACTGGTAGGATCTGGCTCACCCAAGCACAGCAACACAAGCGGAGACCTGCTCACTTGGGAAGCTGAGGATTGGCGGTTGAGAGTGTGTATCACCTGGTGTCAGTTTGCTGGCTTTGATGCTATACTCTAGTTAGGGAAGGCATTCACATGAGGAGAGGCTGGCTGAAGATTTACTTCCTGTGTATTTATCATATCTATAGTTATATCAAAAGAATTTAAAAGTAAAAAAAGGTAAAGCAGTCCCTAGGTACTAGCTTGACAGCTGGGAGACCACAGGCTAGATGTGTAAGTGTGGGTGTACTCCTCGCACGGATCCCCCTCCTCCACAGAGATTCTACTGCGGTAGGGGTGAGAAAGGCACAGGAAGAGCCTGGCCTCTTGAAAATCCTCGCCCAGATTCTGCGGCAGAGCCCGGGATCAGGACCACACCAGGAGAAAGCCTATGCTGGTCTCCTCAGCTCGGAAAGGGACTGCTCTGGAGACCACTTGCTGTGCTCTGAGACCTGGCTGGATCACGCATGAAGCAGGCTTTGAGTTCTCTCTGGGGAACAAGATGACATCAGCACTTAGACCGGTCCATGGGGTGGACTTGGTTATTACCCGCTTAGCGAGCGAGACTCCCTGCTTGATGCCACCACGGGAAGTGCTTGACAGCCAGTTCTCTCCATGTGACCTCAGGGGCCACACTGGCCCAAGGTTATATTTAGGAATGATGGTTGAAGTGTCAGCCCACCAATAAGCACTAAGAAACTCAAAAGTCTTAAAAAAAAATGTATCATCTAGAAGACAAAATACATGACAGCTCAAAATCTCAAGACATGCAACCCAGTAATTCTAGGATTTAACAATTTTTACATAGGAGCTCTAATTAGACTCGTAACAAGTTGCCACTTGTAGTAACTTTATACTTTTTAGTAATAAGGTATAGATAAAAAGGTTTTGTTAGCCTGTAATGTTTAGTGCTTCTGTTTTTTGTAATAATCCACCTTTATGTTATTCTGATGAGAGCTTGTGTTTTAAAATTCTGGCTTTGTCCTCTTATATTAATCCTTAAGAGAAAAAGCGGGAAATGTACATTTCTGGAAACTAAGTCCTGGTTCATTCAACTTTAGAAAATGCCATCATTGGCCTTTGAGAATGCTTACTTCCGTTAAGCCAACCATTGTCTGTTAGGAACGTCATGACACATTTTTGCACACAACAATGCATCATGACCTTCTCGACAACCTGATAGCATGGAGAACTAGAGGAAAAGGGAGTGTGGCATGACCACACTCCATTGCGGGAATGTTTTCTCTCCCCTCTACTCTGGCAAGTGTGCATGCCCTCCAGCCATTAAAACAAAGAAAAGGGGAAAATACATTTTTCTGTAATTATAAACTAATTTATTTAGATGCTAAAAATACTGGTTTAAGAACCTCTTTTCCACCTTAAGCACTAGTACAATATTAGAAGTATCATTATGTAGCTCATGAGTAGAAATATTTAGCTGTTATGTGATTTATACATTTTCCTGAAATATTTGGGCTTCAGACCTTGCTCTTAGCATCAAGAGTATGCTGAGGGGACCAGCAGTTGGTGATGTCACTGGACTCCCATGTAGTCAACCGTGGTTCGAGTCCCAGACCCAGTGGCTTCAACTCACGCCAGGTACGCATCCATGCGTGCCCAAGATCCCAAGAGGAGAATGGAGGAGAAGGGATTATGGTGTGGCCATACCCCCTGGGGGGTGATTTCTTGCTTTCTGTCTTTCTTTCTGGTGAGTGCACACGCCCTATAGCAAAAAACCTCTCAAAAAAAAAAAAAAGAGTACGCTGCGATCTGTCCCCACCACAGAGTTCCCTTCGGCATGTTTCAAGGCTAAAGGAGGCCAGTGGTGGCCCATTCTGGACCTTGATCGGAATATGAATGTCATCTTAGGAGTATTTTGATCAACTAGATTGGAAAGAAATGTTGACATATTGAAATGTTCACTTTGTAACTTAAGTAATGCGATTGAACATGAAGAAAATTAAATAAAAAATTAGTATAAAAAAAAAAAAGAAGTGCTTTCACAGGAAAGACCTTCTAAGGTGTAGCTGCCATGGGGACGTTGTCTCATTTTTGGATGAAACACAAATCAAAAGCTTTTTTTTTTTTTTTTAACTGTTGCATGTGTGTACATTCCCTTAAATGTATTAAGAAAATGCTAGAGTTAACTTTGTCTTGGGCCATACGGCTTTCATCAGATAACAATCCTGTAAATTCCCATTATACTTAGCCGGAATTTCTCATAAGATATAAGAGAATGGTTGAACAGAGGTGATTTTAAGAGTAGTGAGTGAGAAATAGTAACACATTGGAAATCTGCTGGCTAGCTGGAGGATTGCTAGCACTGCTACACTTGCTGTTTGTAGAGAGCTTTATCTGGGGCTTTTGGGTCTTTGATTTGGGAATTTTCTCCTGTTTTTAAGAGGCCGCCATATTCACCTAAGCTTCTTGGGCATGATACAGATAACTACAAACAAACGAACAAAAGCTGTGTTGAGGTCAGAAACTTGCCTGAAGAAAGCAAATTCTAGGTTCCTTCTGAAGCCAGTGATGGCACAGCCTATGCCCCAAACTGTCTGCCAGCCACAGCTCTCTCAGCACTGCTGAGTGGGCACCTGCCCAGGGTACAAGTGTGGGAAAGTGCGGAAAGACAACCCAGAGGGCATGTCCTCCTCAATCGGTTTTCACCATAAACCTCTTGCCATTCAGAGGCAGAAAATGACTGCTGCTAAGTGGTACTTTCCCAGGAATCTTCTGTGATGAAGGGAGGGAACAGCGATATGTGAAGCAAGAGGCTGAGAACAGGCAAGTGGGAAAAGTGCTCACCCACAGCACCCCCAGGGAAAGCAGCCTGCAGGGGCTATGGGCTCCTCCTCTTCGTTCAGTCAATAAATCCATGTTCTGCCAGGCCCTGGCCCAGTTACTGGGGATAAAGGATGTGAGCAAAGCAAGTGTCTGTCTGCATGGGGCCGTATTCCAGGGACTATGTGGACCCAAGAGCAAACGAGTACACATGCAATATGTCAAATATCATGAGTGATGGGGGGAATAGAATAAGGGTGTATGATAGGGAGGCGCTGTTGGGGGTAGCAGTGCTTTTCTGTAAGGTGTCAGGGAAGGTTACCCGCTATCTGAGATGTAAGAAAAGAGAGGAAGCCATGAAGGAAAAGGATTCCAGGCAGATGGAACAGGAGATGCAAAGGCCTAGAAGCTGGCATGTGCTTGCTGCTTTTAGGGAGTGACACAGGAGACCTGTGTGGCTGGAGAGTAGTGAGTCTGAGAGCAGAGACATGGTGGGGGAGGTAGACAGCGGAGCCGTTGGAAGGACTTCCCCTTCCACTCCAAGTGAGATGGCAAACCACAGGAGGATTGGGGACAGGGAGGGGATCTATGTGACTCAGGTTTATGACACTGATTCCGGTTGCAGAGGTGTAAAGACGAAGGCAGGGGAACAGTTGGGAGAGTTGTATATTAAGCCAAGTGAGAGACGGTGGAGGTTAGGACCAGGATGATCCCAGGTTTCTGACTCAGTCAACGACAAGGCTAGTTGTAGCTGTCACTTACCAAAGTGAGGAGACTGTGGGAAGAGCAGAACTGGTAGGGCTGGGGTGGCTTTACACGCAGTAACTCACGGCTCTCCAGATGCCTCCTGGGCAAGCATCCTGGTGGGGTTGTAGAGTGGGAACTTGGAGAGCCCAGTCTGGGTTCAGAGGGGTGCTGAGGGCGACAGATGTTTAGTAGTCACTAGACGCTGAGCAGCATCCAGGGCCCGAAATGTACCAGTAGCGCTTTGAAAGTGAGCACAACAGGGAAGAGATGTGAGGTCTAAGTCTTGTCCCCTCACACAGACTCCACTGAGAATTTACAGGGAGCCGTCAGGGAGGAGTTTTCCTGATGTCCTGTTTTGAATAAATAAAATTAAACAATTCTTTAAAAGATTAGATAAACACATCATTGTCCCCTTTTGAGCCAGCTCTTCTGAGTTGTCCTTCTCTCTCTTTTTTTCGAAGAGAGATTTTTGCTATAGGGCATGTGCACTCCCTGGAGAGAGAGAGA